>NC_090817.1:29545700-29854965 GCF_000390325.3 Nicotiana tomentosiformis
AGGCACAATCTACCCTCCAACACCCCAAGAATCTTCTTGCTCGAATTCCGCCACAAGGCCCAAGCAGAACTGCATCACGTACATAAATAGTCAACAGTCTCACAACCTATCGTAGCATAGGAGAGTAACATGTGAAATGTATCAGACCACGAATAAGATCAACTCTAACTAATGACACCCCTCAACAATAGCTCTGATGAGTAAACAAACTCGATCCGATGTAGAACACACATTCTCATTAGGTCTACCAATGGGCCCCGAAATCAAATTTGATCCTCCCGAAAAAGGTAGGAACCTTCGAAAAATCCATAATAACCTCTCTATAACACATATAATCAGCCGTCAACCTCTTAGCATAACTTCCGTCCCCAACCAAGGAACAATTTGCCTCTGAGAACCTCCTAGTCCCCAAATCCTTAAAATACAAGAATCTCCATATCCGATCCTTACTCCACAACTCAAATATTCACTCATCCCTTATACACAATTATCTCATGAGAAACAATCTTATGAGTCTTCTGTGCCACGTAGTAAAATCTAAACATCAGCAAACAAAATCAGGCAAATACTGAATTATTGACCAAGCATCCGCAAGTCAAAACGCAATGCACCTTTTTGAAATGCACGCTCTTCTCAGGTAATACCAGATAGTGCCATCATTATTCTAAACATCTAATACTGTCCATGTTGTCTAGAACTCATGACATTCCTTTCGAACAGAACCACAACCTCGTATATGCCAACCTCAATCACATATGTCGCACCACATCCATCATGCCATTCTATGAAAATATGAGAACCCCATTATCAATTCAGAATCAAAAGTAGGATAGTCACCCCATCATCCGGAAACCATCCACTTGACCCCATCTAGGAGAAAAATTCACAATATAAACATGCTCTCCATGCCTGTCGATAACATCTATCCCAAGCCGTGGTCAAAATCATCGAGAATTCTTCCAAACCCATTAGCACAAACCAAGCAATCAGAACTGAATTCCTCTAACTTACAAAGTCACGCAGGTCGCCAAGCCTAAGAGTATTTCCACAAAATACCTGTAAAACCTTACAACACTGAAAGAACAGATCATTTCTGTTGCTATGCTGATCCAAATCACTACCAAGCTCCCTCTTGACTTTCCTTCAATTTAACACTTGTTCTTGCTAGTACACTACTATCCTTAACCCAAAGCTCACCACAAGAGATTCTAGCATGAAACCATGTCGTCTTAAGGCCCACAATCCACTGTATTCCCTCTTAAGCACCCAATAGTACTGGAACCGAAATTGCAACTTTGAAGAGACCTTTCGTGAATCTGAAGTTGTTTCTTTAACCTTATGATACTGAAATGTAAAATCACTATTGATACAGAAATACCATAAGTCTTAGCACCATCCAATGCAATCTCGGATCTTAGCCGTATGCAATTCTAAGGATCCATCAAATACCACATATGAATCTTGAACTCACTAGAACCTTCTTGAGAGTCATCCACTCCCCTCTTGTCTCCGATGCAATGCCAAAATAAGCTGAAGGACTCGTGCTCCATTAGCAAAACAAACATCTAAAGATGTAACCCTACCTTTTGGCAACTGAGTGAATCCCTTTCTTTTTGCGCTCTACATCCACCATGAATAACAAACATGAATAATTCCAAATTTCCATATGCCCATAAAGTGTAATACTTCATAACTATGCCTCAGACAAAAACTAACATAACACATGACCATGCAATTTGATCGTCGATAGCAGACTCCCCCACTTGGCTTGAAGCCATATAACATAACATCAAATAACCACCTCATTCTTCCTCTATAACTTCCATGATCTTGCACTGTAATTCAACTAAATCATTAATAAGCTCATGTAGCACTAGTCATAAAATACTTCAAATCACATGCTAAGCACATATTCACCCCCATGACAGTCGTGCGAACTTCCTCAAGTGATCCAAACTTAAATTTCATCACATACATCCCGCTGGCTAGAAAGGAAACCCTTTGCAAAAATATAATAAGAATCACACCAACATCAGAACATTCTGTAGGAAATAGCCCACCAGCTTAGCCTGAAAGTGGCATCTCTCTATGCCCTATAATGGTCATAACCACTATACAATCGCTAAATCCTTCCGAGTCTGAACTAGTCAACAGGACCAGAATCAACTTCATTCAACAAGTGAACAATTGAAAGATCCCTAACGTACCCATAACTCAAGAATGTGCAACACACATCAAGACAGAAATCGAGCATCCATAGTCCTTTCAAATTCCAAAAAACAATCATCTTGTCATGTCCAAACCTTCTAAGCACATTCTGAAGTCACATAATACTCATCATATAGCTATCCAACCACTCAGCGAGCCACTAATCCCACTCCTAGGGACACTATCGAATATATAATTCCAAAAGCACATACTCACAAAACTGAAACTACTGAGCCAAGATGCGGTCTGAAGCTAGCCTCAAGTCCTCTAGACTAGCCTATCTCCTCAACACAAATAACACATATCGCACCTCATCCACGATATCACAAGTCGTCGATGCACAACTGATATCGAGTGCTCAACATGACATATTAGTGGATGGATGTAATTCAAAAAGATACGCTTTAAGCTAAATCAATGTCACGCGATAAGGAAAGAAATATGGGAAATTTTCCTACATGCCTTATAGCCTCTCAAAGATAATTATGGACATCATCATACCGATCCACAAGAATCTACTAGATACTTGCTCATGACTCGTAGAACCTATGAATATAGAGCTATGATACCAACTTGTAACGACCTAAAGTCCACCTAGTAGTGATGGCACCTAACCCAACCTGCTAGGTAAGACAAATAGTAGTCAACACAACTCTAATGAAAATAATAAGAAATCAATAAGTGAAATAACTGAGTTTCTATACAATAACCCAAGGGTTGGCAGTAAGTCATGAGACATTAAGAATTAAATTTACAAAGCTGGTATAAAAATAGATACAACATCTGTTTGGAATATACATAAACAGATTTCAAATCTAAAGCTACCAAGGACAAGTGGTGGCTATATACAAAAAGAAGGTACATCTACAATGTCATCTTCCGCTATCCACATCAACTCGGCTCCAAGATCTGCATGCAAGGTGCGGAAGTGGAGTATAAGTACAGCTGACACCATGTACTAAGCAAGTATCATAACTAATATCGGCGAGGTAATATAAGCAAAAATTATAAATGATACTCGCTAATCACCTGTGCAATTCATAATTCCAACAAGTACAAAACAATAATATGATCAAGTCATGAATCAAAGATAAAACCACCTTGGTGCAAACACTAACTTAACGTACTTTGCCTAGTCAACAATCTAGCATATAAAGAATATATGCAAATAAATCATGTAAAAAAACCAAGGAAATTGCAAGTAAATATGAAATACAATAACCAAATCAAATAGTAGCCATATTTCTTTAGAAAAACTCAATAACTGAACCAAACCACCGATCAACATTACTCATACCACATCAACCAGAAACTCATCGGTTTCTCACAATCCGCGTGTACCCCTTCAAGAAGGAACATAAGAGGGTGACCCTAGGGCAATGTATCCATATCCACACATTGCACGAACAACTCATGTAATGTATGGACAACTCAAGTGCTAATAATATCAACCACACGGACAACTCACGTGCCAACAATATCAACCGCACAGACAACTCACGTGCCAATAATATCAATATCTCAGATCCGCATGGACAACTCACGTGCTGCATGCAACTCATGTGCCAATATCACTATCCACCCGGTGTGGTCACATGCTCAATATCATAATCCGCCCGACGTAGTCATGGGCTCAATATCACAATCCGCCTAGCGTGGTCACATGCTCAACATCATAATCCGCCCGACGTGGTCACAGGCTACCAGTCTAATCTATATAACACAGAAAGCAGATATATAGGTATACATGTACATGATCAATAAACATCAAATTTCATACTCCTGACTGGTATAAGTGACATGCTAAGGTGTATGCATGTGCAAAGTGTGCTATCACAACTCTATCAAGCAAATACATCACAAAAGTAGCAATTATCAGTTCAATCAGGAGATTAATCTCTATATAACCTCAAACGTGACTCATATAGCTCACAACGGGGGTACAAATATAAGAAATATGACACAATTAAACTTAGCAACCAATTCAAGGCATATCATAACATAAGCACTACCCCGAGCATAAAGAATGCCCAGATGCACGCACATGGGCTCAACCCCACATATGTGCGCCACCCATAGCACGTAGCTATCACAAATAACTCAGGCAACTAGTAGCTCAACCAAGCTTAAGTAAGATACTTACCTCAAGCAAGCCAAATCGATACTCTAGAAGCACCATCCCGAACAAATCGATCTTCGAACGGCTCGAAATTTGCCAAAGGCAACTCAAAAATATCAAATAATGCCATAAAAAATAAAATCAAACGATAAAGGTCGAATCTATAATCAAGTGCTCAAAGTCAACCAAAAGGTCAACCCGGGCTTACACCTCGAAACCCGACAAAACTCACAATTTTCGATAACCCATTTGAATACGAGTCCAACCATACTAGTTACACTCCAATCCGACTCTGAATCGATGTTCAAATCTCAAATATTCACTTTACAAATGTTTTGACAAAACCCCCCAATTTCTCTTTAGATTCATCAATCAAATGCCAAAATCAAAAATGGTAAAAATACCATCAAAAATCGCCCAAATCCAACTCAAAATATGTTAAAAATAATTCATAGTCCGAAATAGATTACTTATAGATCTGCTCAATGGATACCCATCACGATTGGGGGAATAGCTTTCCAATCGCAAAGCACAAAACTGAACTGCCTCGAAGACACCCTACTCAAATGTGATCCCAAGCACACGATCGCGATTCACAACTGCACAAACCCACGGGAACGTGAAGGTCAACCAATAATAACTTGCCCAACCAAGCTAAACACTATGCGAACACATAGTCCCATACGCGAACGCGAAGGCTTAAAGCGGTCCTCTGCACGCGATCGTAAAGAAAATTCCCACCATCAGAAAAATCATAGAAACCAGCAGCTCAAGCAACGTCTAAAATGGTCCGAAATTAATCTGAAACACACACGAGCCCCTCGGGACCTCGTCCGAACATGAAAACAAGTCCCTAAACATAACACCTCAATCTAAAATAACATAAAATATGAGAACCTATTATCTTCGAGGCACCAAATCCCATAAAATAACATCAAAACCATGAATCACACCTCAATTCAATCTTAATGAACTATTTCAAATTTTCAAATTCTAAACTTACGTCAAACATGTCTAAACAACTTGGAATCACCTCAAATTTTATACACAAGTTCCAAATTATATAAAGAACCTATTCCAACTCCCGAAATAACAATCTAAACCTGATAATATCGATGTTAACTCCCGGTAAAACCTATAAACTTTCCAACCTTCAAATTGCTAATTTTCGCCAAATAGAGCCAAAACCTTCTAAAAATTGTCCAAATGCAAATCCGGGCATACGCCCAAGTCCAAAATCACCAATAGGATCAAATAGAACCATAAAAACTCTGGTCTAGGGTCAAATATGCTAAAGTCAAACTTGGTCAACTCTTCAAACTTAAAGTTTTCAAATTGAAAATCATTCCTCCAAATCAATCCTGAACCACTTGAAAACAAAAACCAACTATACACGCAAGTCATAATATCTCATATGAAGCTACTCAAGACATCAAACCATCAAACAGAATACAAATGCTCAAAATGACTGGTCGGGTCTTTATAATGTCTATTGCCACAATGGGAAACAAGAGAGAGAGGTGAGAGGGAGAAAGGGAAAAGGAGTGGGAGGCTATCTTGATAGCCAAATTCTGGCTAGTCGCGGTAGTAGCACAGGCAGAAGAGGAGAAGACAATGGAGAGAGGAAGAGAGAGACGAGAGTTGTTACAACCCATATTCGCGTAAGTTAGATCACGCCGTAAGTTAGTCGACATAAATCCAAGAAGATATTATCTTTGAGATGATAAGAAGTTAATCCTATTGGTATTAAATGATACAAGGGTGTATAAGAGTGGTTAACAAGTATTAGAAGTTAAACGAATCAAAGATGTTATAACCCGTAATTTTTGGTAAAGCTAGAGGTTCTTAATATTCAAAAAAGTTATGAAACAAAAGTCGACAAAAGTTGTCGCAACTTACGTTCATAATTTTACTTCCACTTTAGGTCAAATGTTACTAAGATTTTCCCAAAGTTTACTTATAATTACGGGGTGATATACCCAAAAAATTGAATATCTATGAGTCTAGTTTCCAATACATTAAACCGTTTGTTGATACGACTTCGGAGTAGCGAGATATTCATATTTTCGCGAGACTGCGCAAGTGCTCTCTATGGGACCCACATTGGCGGTTGAGATATATTGATATATATGAGACTCCTTAAGCCCATTTGAATTCATTATATTTAACTCTCTTCAGACCCTAGACACCTAAAAACTCTCTCTCAAGGTTCTCTCATGATCCAAGACCCAAACAAAGGGCAAATAACACAAATCAAGTGTCGGGAATCCCGTGGCGCTAGTAAGTTTCTTGTTCTTCTTGTTGTTGCTGATTTATGTGTGGTTCCAACTCATGTGGGAGGTTTTTTAAGTGGTTTAAGTTCTGTAAAATACTCTCTCAAGTTTTTAATATCAATCCTAGGTGATTTTAAGTCCTCCAAAGTGATTCTAACGCCGAAAAACACGTATTGATTGCTAGTTTCGCTTCCTTGTTCTTTTGGCAGCATTGGAAAGATATTTCGTGGTGAAGTAAGGTAAAATTGGAGTTGTTATATATTTTTAAAGGTAATGAACCTATTACTCTACATGTATTAAATATTATCCAAGTTGCGGCTAAGTCGTTGAAGCTAGAACGTGTGAGATATCTATCGAAAGGCTTGTTAGTAATGTTGTTGGTTCCTGTACTATTTTAGGAGGCTTAATATGACTATTATTGATATTGTTTGGGCTGTTTGGTGATTGTTTTAACTTTTTGGAAGTCATATAAATAGAGGAGGTGTTGTCTGTTTCATCGTAAAATAGGTTGCGGTCGAAATATAATAGTTACGGCGCTTAAACGATAACGATAGTATAATTTCTCTTATTGTAGACTAAGGAGTGGTGACATTTGCATAGCTTGAGGTTTGTCAGTATATACAAGGTATGTGAGGCTATCTCTTTATTTCTTTTGCATGACTCCGATTGTACATAATGTAATGATCGAGTTTCCAAAGATACTCCACTCTTAGAAGCTAGCAGTACTTACATTGTTTCCCTTTTTATGGAACGCTTGATGTTGATGTTGCTTCTATTATTCTTATTTTATCAATGTTGTTGGTACTTCCTGATTCTTCTAAGATTCATGATGAATATTTGGTCCTACTAATGGGTATGGATGATACAGACCCTATGTCACTCCGAAATATTCAGAATGTGATTCTAATGAGTCCAGTATGCATTTTATATATATACCTATTTTACTCTACCGAGCCGCGCTATAGTCAGCCGGGTACGGAACCTATTGCAAAGACTGATCAGTTGAGTTTTACTGAGCTCCACATGGTCGGGTACGATTCTACCAAGCCTGATGATGACCGGGTACGTTTTATCGAGCCTATTAAGCCGGGTACAATATGCTGATGATGATGCCCACAGAGGCATATGTTTTTAAAAGTATATGTATGTATGTATGTGTGTATATATATATATCATGCATTTCATGTCATTCGCCCTCACAGGCACTCAGATGTTACAAGTTGTATATTCTCTATCCATGCTTACATTATTGTTCTTATTTATGCGTTCTTGCCTTACATGCTCGGTACTTTATTCATATCGACGTCCCTTTTATTTGTGGATGCTGCATGTTGTGTTGCAGGTCCTGATAGACAGGTAGACGCAGCCCTCCCACCATAGTAGGCTACCCAATTCAGTGATTATTAGCGAGATCCCTTCTCCGGAATTGTCGTGGTCGTGGTATGCACTTTTGTGATGCACATTATGAGTATGTCGGAGCCTTGTTCCGGCAATGTCGCATAACTTATGTTCCTTTAGAGGATCATAGATAGGTGTCGACTCATGTATAGTTTGAATTTCCTTGTCGGCTGATTTTTGTTGTATAGTCTCTCATGGCAGCTGGTCAGCTTGTACCTTATATATAGCTTCATGACAGCCTTGACGGCCCATGTTATGTATGTTCATTCCATTATCTATCATTGTTGGTTGTTCATGATTCATGTCTAACATTTATGTTGATCTCATCGGCCCTTATAGGTAATAAGAAAGGTTAGATAAAATGTACGTTGGTGCTCGGCAGGTATGGCCGGGGTACCAGTCATGGCCCTCCAGTTTGGGTCGTGACAAGAGTTATGTTGTTAGGGAGGCGGCGGGCCAAATTTAAATAAGAAAGATTTTGGTTAGGGTTTGAGGATAAAATATCTTATATATAAGTGTATGGGGGTGACATTATAAAGTGAATGTATATAAAAAAATATGTGGTCCTTGTTTAAGTCAAAAATAAAAGTCAATGTAAAAATAAACATGTGGTAAAAGTAAAATCACTACTCCCTCTGTTTCAAATTAGATGACACATTTTCCTAATTAGTCTGTTCCAAAACGAATGACACATTTTTACAATTGGAAATAATTTAATTTTAAACTTTTTATTTTACCTATTTTACCCTTAATGAGAAGCTTTTATAACCACACAAATTTCATGGCCCCACAGAGCTTTTACCCCTTAAGTTTTTAAGACTACAAGTTTCAAAAATCTTCTTTTTCTTTTTCTTAACTCTGTGCCCAGTCAAACTACCTCATCTAAATTGAAATATAGGGAGTAATTCAAAACCATGGGTCGAATACCGTGAACTTTTTATTTTATCCATGTATATATATGTATATATATATATATGTATATGTATATATATATATATATATATATATATATATATATATATATGTATGTATATGTATCGGTGTAGTGGTTGGTAAGCTTAGAAGCTAAGTTCCAGGAGAAGACAAAATGGTTGTCTTTACCCGTTAGGTAGAAAGCTTTACCCATTGGATAAAGTGAGTTCATGTCACATCAAGTGACTTGTCACATCATGATATCTTGTCACATCGGATGTTGAGGGGACATTTTCTTGCCCAATTCATACTGCACGGCTCTCCAAAAAGATGATGTAAACTTAGTGTCTTGATCCGAGATAATAGACACATGCACACCATGGAGGCGAACAATCTCTCTAAGATAAATTCGAGCAAGCTACTCTAAAGTTTAGGTAATCATGACGAGAATGAAGTGTAAGGCCCCGTAAAATATCGATAAGGACTTTGAGGTTTTGTTATGCCAAGGTAGACTTATATATTTGAGGACTATTACGAACTGCCCGCGACCGCAGAGCCATTTTGCGGGCCGCGTAATCATCCCGGAGTTGAGCAGAAAGTTGTTGAATTTTGAGGGTTGTTTCGCGGTCCGCACTTCTATCGTAGACCTATCGCAGACCGGTACAGAGCAGTCCAGTTTTTAGGCATCAATTTCGCGGTCTATTTTGCGAACCACATATCTATTATGCTGTCCATTCTGCGACCACATACCTAAGTTCGGAGGGTCCATTTTCTATTTTTATAGCCTGACCCCATTTCTTATAAAAACGACTTTAGGGTTATTTTGGCCGGGTTAAACACATATTTTAGAGAGAGGGAAGTGCTTTAGATAGAGAGGAAGGAGCCCCAAGTGCATTGATCATCAATCCCTGCCCCAATCTTGAAGATTCAAGGGAATCATTCACTAGACCATCATTTACCCGGGTAAGACCTTGTCCTAAAACCTTCATGCAATTGTTATGGGTTTAATTAAGTTATGGAGTTGGAAATAGGCCATCATGTGACAGTAGGTTGTAGTATGTGGAATTAATGAACCATTTTGGTTAGTTTCTTTTTAAAATTTGTTGAGGGAGGAAGGGATTACCATTGTAGAGCTTTATAGTCTATTTTGCATACTAGGTGTTTGACAAAATTCCTAAGAGAGTTACACTGTGAGTATCCTTTTAATTATTATCCGATTTTCGCTATATTCCTATAGATTGTTATTGCTAGATGTGATGGGACGTTGTAGTAACTTAAGGAAAGCTCAAACAAGGTACGTTGGTTGAACTCCTCTTTTAGAATTGGACCTCCACAATGGCCTTGTATGTTCCGTGTTGCTCATTATAAAATGATTATTCCGAATAAGCCTTGTATCAAAAGATATATGCGTTCAATTTGTATTCCAAACGTTCTTGTATGATGAGTTACTATTTGAGAAGGTGATTAAGCATGGGCTGTATGTTAATATGTTATGGTTTGATACGTGATTCTAATAAAAACTAGCATGTCGAATTGTGTAAGAAATCACATGTGTCTAAGACCTTTAATTTGGTTAGTTGCTCAAATGTGTATTTAAAGTCTTGAGTAGAAATACCTTGTTATTGATATCACGTGATAACGCTTGAAAGTGAAAGAAGTGAGTTGGAGATATAAAGTGTGGCCAACGTGCGAAGAATGAAAGTTGTACTTGTGGTCAATGGTGACGAGGAAATGAAATGATGTGATAAAGGTTATAAGATAATCCTTGATTCAACTAGTTCAAACTGACTTCGAAAATAGATTTGCCTAAAAGCTTTTGTACCAAAATTATGCCAAAATGTGGTTGTTTTAACTAATGCTATGCTTTGTAAGTATTTCTAATGTATTTTGAGATCTTATATCTTCATGAGTTGAAATTGTATATTGCCCTTTTTGGGGAAAAGTATTTCAAGAACAAATGATGTGTTACACTTTTATGATTGTTAACTTGTGCTTTGATTGCCAATCATTTTACTTCATTTCTTCGAAAGAAATTCATTGTGTTTAAAGTCTTCGTTACTAATAAACCTAAAGTTGTGATTTCTGGAATATTCTATTTGTTGATAGTTATGACGATGATCAATGAAAGTAAAAGAATGAAAATGTGGAATATGAAATATGGCTAACGTGCCATGAATGAAGAATCATAAGTATGGCCAAGAGAGCCAAGGAAATAACGATGTTGTGAATGTTTTAAAGTACTAATCAAGGTATTTATAGTGTGAAAGATAATGAGGTGAATATAACATATGTTTGTACTTTTGTTTCCCTTGTGTGCAAAACAAAAAATATTTTGAGAGTATCGTTAGCAAACCGAGGAAGGGTGGGTTGTAAGGCCCATACCCGTAACTACACGTGCCGGTGTAGGAGTGGTTTGTGATTATTCCCCTTATTTGGGATGAGATTGAAATATTGAGGTGATTGTGATTATTCCTCTTAATTTGGATGACATTGTTGATAGCTATGGATTTAATGTCGGCTCACACGGCATATGTGGGGAGACGACCTAGCCGGTCGGGCGGTAATCGGACGCCATGTTGCGCACATGGTGATACTACTCTTGGTAACACTTTTTTTCGCATCCCATGTCAAACCACATTGTTCGAGGGGAGATGGCCTAACCGATCGGGCGTGATCAGACTCTGTGCTAAAAATGTGGTGGTATATCGGTGCTAATGATCTCCCAACCAAAAATATATATATTGTTTTCGTATTTTGAAAGTTGTTATGTTTTTAACTGTGCATTTGGATATTGTTGATTGTAACTTGATGTTTCTATGGTTTTCCCTTTCTTATATTGGCATTCTATTTTGAAAGAGGACATTTAGCTTTACATATTTGTACTATTCCTATAAGTACTAACGTCCATTTTCCAAGGGCGCTGCATCTTCAATAAATGCAGGTGGTTCTTCAGCGGGCGATTTTGATCCTCGTTAGCAATTACTCTCTATTCAACAGATTTTGGTGAGCCCTACTCTGTTCCGGGATTCATGTCATTCGACGTTGTACTTTATGTTTTGAGGTATAGCCGGGGCCTTGTTGCCAGCACTTCCATACTACTCTTATGTTATACTTAGAGGCTCCGTAGAGAAGTTGTGGGTGGTGGTTGATTTTGGGGATTTAACTAGTAAATGTTGGTATTTGGGAAAATATATTTTTCATCATATCTATAAACTTGTAATATTTTGGAAATCATAAATAGATGTCCTTTAGTAATGAAAAAGATTGCGGAACACTTTACTCTTCTCATGTCTATCACTTATACTGGTACTTATATTGTTAATGGGCAAGGTTGGGTAAAAGGCATCTAGAAGGCTTGCTTAACCGGGGCATCTCGGTTGAGTGCCGGTCGCGCTCCCCGAGGTCGGGGCGTGACATAAAGTATGCAGACTTGGTCAGTCTATCAGCAATGACCCAAACAATATCAAATATCCAGCGGGTCCGTGGCAACAATCCATAGTGATATGCTCCTACTTTCACTCCGGTATATCTAGCCTTTGAAGCAAACCACCAAGTCTCTGATGCTCATACTTAACTTGTTGATAGTTTAAATACCATGCACATACTCAACAATGTCTTTCTTCTATCCTACACAACCAATAATGCGGCTTCAGATCATGGTACATCTTCACAGCACCCGGATGAATGAAATATCGCAAGCTATAGCCCTTTTCAAGAATTATGTCCCGTAACCCATCCATATTAGGCACATAAGGTTGGCCCCGAAAGCCTCAACACACCATCATAACCAATAGTCACCTCCTTAGAATCACCATACTGCACAATGTTCCGAAGGATAAGCAAGTGGGGATCATCATACTGAAGCACCTTGATGCGCTCAAATAAGGACGACATTGACACAACACAAGCAAGAACCGTGCTAGGATTCGAAATATCCAATCTCATGAACCTGTTGGCCAAAGCCTGAACATCCATAGCTAACGGTCTCTCCCCATCTTGAATAAAAGTAAGAATTCCCATATTCTCTGCCTTCCTACTCAAGGCATCGGCCATCACATTGGCGTTTCCCAGATGATAAATAACGGTGATATCATAGTTTTCAAATAGCTCCAACCACGTCCATTGACTCAAGTTCAAAATCTTCTGCTTGAATAGGTGTTTATGACCCCGGTGATCTGTATACACCTCACAAGGCACGCCATATAAGTGATTCCTCCTAATCTTGAGCGCGTGCACAATGGTCGCTAGCTCCAAATCATGCACTAGGTAGTTTTTCTCATGAGGCTTCAACTGGCACGAAGTATATAAAATCACCCTATCATCCTGCATCAACACACACCAATGCCAACCCATGAAGCACCATAGTAGATTGTATATGAACCTGATGCCGAAGGGAAAACCAGAACTATAGTCATAGTCAATGCAGTCTTGAGCTTCTAAAAGATCTCCTCACACTCGTCAGACTACCTAAATGAGGAACCTTTCTGAGTCAACTTAGTCAAAGGGACTACAATAGATGAAAATCCCTCCACAAAACGACGATAATACCCAGCCAACCCAAGGAAACTCTTAATTTCTATAGCTGTAGAAGGTCTGGGCCAGCTTTGAACTACCTCAATCTTCTTCGGATCCACCTTAATCCCCTCACTGGACACCACGTGACCCAATAATACCACCGAGTTTAACCAAAACTCGCACTTGGAGAACTTAGCATATAGATTATTCTCCCTCAAAATTTGGAGCACGATCCTTAAATTTTGCACATGCCCCTCCTGGCTGCGAAAATACACCAATATATCATCAATAAATACAATGATGAATGAATCCAGATAAAGCTGAAACACGATGTTTAATCAAGTGTATGAAAGTTGTTGGGGCATTGATCCGCCCAAAACACATCACCAAGAACTCATAATTACCATAACGGGTCATGAAAACTGTCTTAGGAATATCTGAAGCCATAATCTTCAACTGATGGTACCTAGATCTCAATTCAATCTTCGAGGATACCCTGGCACCCTAAAGTTGATCAAATAAATTATCAATATGTGGCAGTGGATACTTGTTCTTGATAGTAACCTTGTTCAATTTCCTATAGTCAATGCACATCTTTATGGAACCATCTGCTTCATAAATAGAACCATAGTACACCAAGGTGAAACACTCAGCTTGATGAAACCTTTGTTGGAGCCATGCGATACGGTGAAATAGACATGGGCTGAGTGCCTGGTGCCAAGTTAATACCAAAATCAATATCCCAATCGAGTGGCATGCCCGATAAGTCGGCAAGAAAAAACATCTAAGAACTCCCTCACCACGAGGATTGAATCAACCGTGGGAGTTTCAGCACACACATCTCCAACAAAGCCTAAATAATCCAAGCACCCATTCTCAACCATCCGTCGAGCCTTCAGAAAAGACACCACTCTACTAGGAACATAACCCAAGGAACCTCTCCACTCCAACCTCGGTAACCCCGGCCATAGCCAATGTCACAATCTTAGCGTGACAATCAAGGATAGCGTGATATGGAGATAGCCAATCCATGCCCAGAATCACATCAAATTCCACTATACTAAGCAATAGAAGACCAATCCTACTCTTATAGACCCCAATAGAGACCAAACAAGAACGATAAATACAGTCCACCACAATAGAATCCCCAACGAGTGTAGACACATAAATAGGAGTATCTAGAGTATCACGAGACATATCCAAATATGAAGTGAAATAGGATGGCACATACTAATAAGTAGAACCCGGATCAAATAAAACTGATGCATCTCTATGACAGACCAGAACAATACATGTAATGACTGTGACTGATGCAACTGCCTTGGACCTACCAAGGAAAGCATAATAATGTGCTTGGCCTCACACTCTAGGATGTCCTCTACCCGCCTTCCCTCCACCTCTAGTTGGTTGTGCAGGTGGAGTAGCAACTATAGCGGGAGCCATAACCTAAGTACCCTACTGAGGTCCACCCCTCCAAAGTCTGGGACAATCTCTCATAATGTGCCTAGTATCACCACACTCAAAATAAACCCTCAGCTGGCATGGCTGCTAGTACTAAGTCTATGCGGGACAACTGGAATAACCGTTGTAGGAACCCCGTGCAGAAAGTGCACTGAAATATGATGTCCAGTATGAGTGCCCTATGGTCCCTGGCTAGCTGGAGAACTATGGGTAACCTGAAGTGCAGACTGAACTGACCGACTAAAAAAGCTTCTACCATGATGGGTTGGAATCGAAGAGTAGAAACCACTACATCTTCCAGAACCTTGAGGCTTCTAAGCCACCCTACCCCTAATTTCCTGCCCACGGATACGCTCCAACCTCCAAGCAATCTCCACAGCCTGATGGAATGCAGTCTAAGTCTCCAACTGACATTCCATCTAGAATATGAGGCTATAGACGAGTCCCTCAATAAACCTACGAACTCTTTCTCTATCACTGGAAACCAAGGAAGGTGCATGATGAGATAACTCTATAAACCTCATAACATACTCGAACATAGTCATACTTCCCTGGCGCAACTGGTCAAACTCACCGCGCAAATCATCCCTGCGGGTATGTGGGATAAAATCCCTAAAGAAAGGTCAGAGAAGCGGGACCATGTAAGTGGTGGTGCGCCAGTTGGTCTGGTCACCTTATAAGTATGCCACCATTTGTACGCCGACCCCGTTAATTGAAAAGTAGCAAGGTCAACCTCTCTCGACTCCACCAAACCCATAGTACGTAGAATGCGGTGATACTGATCCATGAAACCCTGTGCATTCTCAGATGCCCCTCCACTGAACTGGGGAGGAAAAAACACCGAAAACCTCTCCAAAGTCCTTTGCCCATCTACCGTTGCAACTGGCCCTACCTTGGGCTGAATAACAACTATTGGCTGCACAAGAACAATACTTGGTGTCTGGTAAGCATGAGCCAACTGCTCTCGTGTACGGGCGGCAGGAATTTAAGCTCCTCCCTCAGTCTGTAAAGTAGCGGGTGCAACCGAAATCAACCCTGCCCGGGGCTAGCTTTCGAACATACTTATGAACTGTGCCAAGGTCTCTTGGAGCCTCGACGTAGCAATAGGCTGCTCAGGTGCACGTTCAACGTGCCTAGGCTCCTGATCCTCAATTAGAGCTCTTGGAGACTCCACAGATGCCACTCTAACAGGTGCTCTAGTTGTAGCATGTGCCCCTTATCGGCCTCTACTTCAGCCTCGGCCTCTCGCGGCTCTAGAAGGGGGCACTAGTGTCTGCTTGACTGATCTGGTAGCGTGTGTCCTCAGTATCTGTGAGAGAATAGAAAAGCAAAGGTTCAAACTTCGGAATAACAAGTCGACACGATAAAGAATGAATGGAGATGATGTTTCCTAACAGTTCAGTAGACTCTCGAATATATGTACAGACGTCTCTGTACCGATCCGCAAGACTTTACTAAACTTTCTCGTGACTTGAAGAACTTCTGAACCTAGAGCTCTGATAGTAACCTATCACGACCTAAATCGCGCTATATGGGTCGTGATGGCACCTAGTCTCTAAAACTAGGTAAGTCGATCACCTAATAATATTTAAATAAACAGAACATGATAAAATAGGACAGAGTTCAATATAAATGCGAAAATATAGTCAATACAAGCCAAAGTGGCAATATTAAAAATATCTCCCCAAAACTAAATATTATAGAGTCACAAGCTGTAACTGCATATATAAGAATATCGCAAAATACAGTACTATTCCAATATAAAAAATGACAATATCAAGGTAAGGATAAGACTCCAAGGGATTGCGACAACTAATGCAGCTCTACCTTGAATTCTTGCGGTCAATGTAAGCTCTCACTACCTAGGTCCACTACCTCCAATACCTGGATCTGCACACAAATATGCAGAAGTGTAGTATGAGTACACCACGGTCGTTACCCAGTAAGTATCAAGACTAACTTTGGTGAAGTAGTGACGAGGTTCAAGTCATGTGATACTCACTAGTCAAATAACATGTGCAATACATGAACGACTGGGAACATAAAGTATCCCAAAAAAACAATAGCAATAATCTAATCAGAGCAGGTGATAATAATTCAATGCAAGTAAAGACTCAACTTCAACAAGTCATCAAATAGAAACGCACACATCACCTCGTGCCCATATTTTTATGACAATAACAATATCAACCCTTAACACTCCATCCTGACATAATCACAATAGCAATGCAAATCGCTTCGCCCTGACAAAATCACAATAGCCACTCATATCGCTCCGTCCTGAAAAAATCACAATAGCCACCCGTATCGCTCCACCTGATAAAATCATAATAGCTACCCGTATCGCTCCGCCCTGACAAAATCACAATAGCCACTCGTATCGCTCCATCCCGACAAAATCAAAAACAAAATCGCACGGTAAAACCCTCGTGCCAACATCCAAACAATCCGCTCAACATGTGCCACAATAATCACAAAATAATTATTCCAAAAGTTTTATCAAGGATATGAGTTCATAATTTATCCACAAGGTGCACAAGGACATGAAAATAGTAAAATGTGGATGGGTATTTAGCAAATAAATCATTACTTGGCTAAATCAAGTGTAATGATCATGTTCCCAAGGCTCCAAGTGATTAAGCATGTATCATATACGATACATCCTCAAATTAAGGCATATTAATATCCTATGGTTAAATCCGGTCAAAAGCCACACATAGCACCCCTGTAAACACTCGTCACCTCGTATACACGTAGCTTCTAACATAACACAAATAGGCAATTAAGGCCAAATTCTAAGGGGTATTCCCCGACACAAAGTTAGGCAAGATACGTACCTCAAACAATCCAAATCAATACTCTAAAAAGCCCTTGCCTCTTGAATCGACCTCCAAATGGGTCAAATCTGACCAAAAACAACTCAATAATATCAAACTCGGCTATTATAAATAATCAAAATGTCAACCAAAATGTTAACCCGGGCGCGCCCCCGGGAACCTTACAAAAGTTACAAATCCCGAAAACCCATTTGAATACGAGTCCAACCATACAAGTTTCATCCAAATTCAACTCTGAATCGGGGTTCAAATCCTTATTTTTCATTTTAGAATAGTTTTGCCAAAGCCCCTAATTTTTCTCACTTAGATTCACCAATCAAATGCCAAATTCAAGGATGGAATCATGAATAATAATCAAATCTGAGTCAAGAACACTTACCCCAATTCAATTAGTAAAAACTGGCTAAAGTATTGCCTCAATCAGATCTCACAATCTAAAAATCTGATAAAATGAGCTCAAAGTCCGAAAATAAGAACTTAAAATATCTACCCATCAATACCATTCGTGATCACGAAGTACAAATCAATAGTTGTCACCAGAAAACCCTACGCGAATGCGGACCCTGGCCTTCGATCGCGCTTCACCAGTACCTAGGCTTACAAGAATGCAGTCCTCTTCCGCAAACGCGAAGGTTAAACCACCTGCCTTCCCCCAGCCTGACACAAAGCAACGAGATTGCGGCCCCCAGTTGGTAACACGAAGCTTTAGCTCCCCAACAGCCCATGATCGCGACCTCCTATATGGAAACGCGATGAAGAAAAATGCTAGCCACGAAAACACACTTCGCAATCGTGTGACAGCTTTCGAGTTCGCGATGACGGCACCAGCACCAGAAAATCAGCAACTCCAAATATGAGAGAAATGGTCTTAAACACATTCGATACACGCCCAAGCACTTTCAACCTTGTTCAATTATACCAACAATACCTAAAATACAACTCAAACATACTCGAGGCCCCAAATCATAAAACATAACATCAAAACTATGAATCGTACCTCAATTCAAGCCTAATAAATTAATTCAAATTTCCGAATTCCAAACTAACACCGAACACATCTAAAGAACTCGGAATGAACCCAAACTTTATACACAAGTCATAAACTGCCGTACAAACCTATTCCAAGGCTCTGAATCCCCGACATCGATAACCACAAAGTCAATTATGGGTCAAACCTATGAACTTCTAAACTTTCAAATTTCTAAATTTTGCCAAATAGAACCAAATCAACCTAGGGACCTCCAAATCCAAATCCGGATAACATTTATGTTCAAAATCACCACACGAACCTATTAGAACCATCAAAAACCATTCCGGGGTCATTTAAACAAAATTCAAACTCTGGTAAACGTTTATAACTTAAGCTTCCAACCTTGGAACTAAGTATTTGATTTCAATCCAAAACCTTCTCGAAACCAAACCAACCATCCCCGCAAGTCACATAACCACAAATAAGCATATGGGAAGCATCAAATAGAGAACAGAGGCTCAAATACACAAAATGCCAACCAAGTTGTTACATATACTTAGTAAAATGATCATCAAATAAAAGGTAATATTGAAAACCATCAATTGAAAAAACTAGTGCAAGCCTCAAACATCAAAATAGACATACTGTAATGGAGAAGACGATTTTATTGATGAAACTCCAAAAAGAAGTTTCTGCATTTTATTGCACTTACAAGTATTGCAAATTGTTTTTGGATAAAACAAAACTAGAAATATTCAAAGAGCCTAAAATGTGACGCAAGGCAAGAGAAACTGGATGACCAAGACGATTGTGCCATGCTACAGTAGAAACTAGTTGAGTATGAGAGGACCAAGGTGAGGATGCAGTTGATGGCCATGGATAAACTCCATCTTTAGGCTTTCCCCTTACAAGATGCTCCCCGGTCAGATAATCCTTCACAACATAAGAAACATTATTTGATTTACATAACTGATAAACAGAAAGTAAATTCTTTTTCTTTTGTGGAACACAAAGAACATTAGAAATATGGAAGGGGCGAGTAATCACTGGTAAACAAAAAGAACCAAAATGTGGGACTTTTAGATTTTCCATTTCCAATCATAACATCATCACCAGCATGATCTGAATAAAGAGATAGATTATGTAGATCATTTGTGATATGATAGAAAGCACCGGAGCAACCAGTTTGAATCTCCCAAAGCAGTTGTATTTGTATCATTGGCTACTAGTTTAGGAGTACTAGTTGTACTAGAATTTGAGGACGCAATGTGTGCCAAAGGTAGAAAGCAAAGGAAAAGAATTCTTCAGCTTTCTACATTGTTTGACAGCAAGACCTGGTTTGTCATAGTACGGATAAATTACTTAGGGCTTAGAGTTGTATCTTTGTTGAGGGTCGGTATTGCTAGACGACTTGGCATTTCGATTGCTCCTGGAATTGGGATAATGTTGTTTAACAACATTAACAGTAACAAGTGTAGCAGGAAAACTATTGTCACATTGAAGATATTGTTCAAAATCGCATAACTTTTCATATAACTCATCAAATGAAAAGGGTGTATCCCTTGTACAAATTGAATCCAAAATACACGTGTACTCAGAAGGAAAGTCCTGCAAAACATGTAAAGTAACATCATCCATAGTCAAATTGGCACCAGTAGAGTTAAAAGGCGTGACAAGTTGTTTAACATATTGAAGGTAAGAAGACGTGGACTATGATCCCATAGTCGCCCGAGATAAGGATTCATTTAGACCAAGAATCTAAATTTCAAAGGGACATGAATACATAGTATGCAAGGTGGTCCAAACATCATACGAGATTTATGCAGTATTCACAAGTGGAACAACTTTTGTAGAAAAGGTAGCAATAATGGCACTTCTCAGTAATTGATCTTGATGATACCATTAGTCGGATCAAATTTGTTGTGTTGATGTCTGAATAGTCACAAAATGTGTGAATCTGTACCCATTAAGAATAGAGCGCCATTGGGAATACCAAGTCTGATAGTTAGACGAGGTAAGTTTAATAGAGGTTATATTAATTAGAGAGGATTGAGTAGAGGAATATGTATTTGGTTGAGAGGAGATGATAGTTGAAGGAGTTGGGTTTATTATTTGATTAAAAATGAATTAGACAGGGAAGTGTCAAACGGGAGATGCAATGAAGGAAGAGAAGGAATAGTCTAGTTATTGAAGGGCCCCAACATGTGATTTATCGGTGGTGCAGCCAGTGAAAAGGTTAGCGTATTTGATGTTGGTAAAGAGCCCGGTGACTAAATGATCGGCAATAGTGGTATGATCAAAAACCGTATCTATAGTCATCAGTTTTGTACCAAAATTGAAGCAGAGACTGACAACGAGTGAATAGAGGAATTTTCTTCGTTTCCCATGGGTTTTGGTGAAATGAGTAAATCGCAAAGCCGTTAAGAAGTATGCTCTGATACCATGAAATAATTGTATTATAACCCAAAAGCTACACTTTATTAATGAAAATATATATGTATTTATACAGAGCAATCCTTTATTAAGGAGGATTAGAATTGTATTAGTCAAAAGTAGACTCCCCATGTGGGTCTATTAAATGGCGTCAGGGCCGGACATACTCGTACCGTACCTATTAGTCTCGGAACTGATCATCATAAAATAGCCCCCGATTAGGTATGGGAGGACAGCTCATAATTACAAATGAGGAAAGAATCAATTAATCCCAAATTACTTGGAATTTACCATCATTACGCTATCACTTACAAATCAATTATGTATTTTACAATAAATGCAATAAATTGTTATAAAGGGCAGAACAAGGAAATCAATTACGAAATTGACTCCACAGAAACGAGATTGACTCAACAAGTATGGGATTGACTTAATAGGTACGGGATTGACTTAACAGGTATGGGATTGACTAATCAGTTACGGAATTAACTAATCAGTTACGGAATTCCAACATTTACTCTGTTATTATAAGTCTTCCAAAAGTATTGGATGGATTGAGTAAATGCTCATAATAGACCAATAATTCAAGGAGAATGGTTACCTAGATCTAGTTCTATAAATACAGGCATTTTACCACCATTGTAATCATCTAATTTTTTTCTATATAAGAATCTTGCTCCCAAGTTAGCAATAGTTAGGCTCTTCAAGCTCTATTCGGCTCATCATCCAATAAGAATTATTTCTTCTCAGTTTTACTTTTATTATATTATCTGTCTGTAATGACCTGATCGGTCATATTGAGCATTTGCATTCAATTCGGCAGTTTGAGGTTATGAGTAGCTCCGTATGGTGTGCTATGACTCATATGTATTGTATGTATTCATTTACGAGTGGGGGTTCGAGATTGATTTGGAAAAATGATTCTCAACTAGGAGGCCTTAAATTGGAAGAGTTTACCAAGTTTGACTTTTGTGTATTTGACCTCGGATCAGAGTTTTGATGGCTCTGTTAGGTCTTGATGGTGATTTTGGACTTGCGCGTATGCTCGTATTTGCATTTGGATATTTCTAGAAGGTTTTGGCCCTAATTGGCAAAAATTGACAATTACAAGGTTTGAAAAGTTCATAGGTTTGACCGGGAGTTGACTTTGATGATATCGCGTTCGGATTGTTATTCCAGGAGTTGTAATAGGTTCATTGTCATTTGAAACTTGTGTGCAAAATTTGACGTGATTTGGAGTTGTTTAGACGTGTTCAGCGTAAGTTTAGAATTTGGAAATTTGACATAGTTCATTAAGCTTGAATTGAGGTGCAATTCACCGTTTTGAAATTGTTATGTGTGATTTGAGGCCTCGAGTAGGTCCGTGTTATATATTGGGTATTGGTTGGTATGTTTGGACAGGGTTCCGGGGGCCTCGGGTGTGTTTCGAATTCATTTCGAATTTATTTTGGGCTATATTGCTTTGCTGAAGAATTATAGGTTCTGGTGTTTCCGCATCTGCGGAGGGTTGGTCGCAGATGTGGGATCTTGGTCGTAGAATAGAAGAAAACTGGAGGTTGGGATATTCGCAGATGCGGGGTGTTGGTTACATTTGCGTGATCGCAGAAGCGATGGATTGGACGCAGAAGTGATAGATTAGACGCAGAAGCGAGAAACAGGATATGAGCTAAAGCGTAGAAGCGGGATGTGCCTCGCACCTGTGATGTCGTAGAAGAGGAATATTTTCTGCAGGTGCAACAGGTCACAGCTTCAATATTATCCACAAAAGCAGAGTTTTTTGTCGCAGATGCGACGTCGTATAAGTGGCTTTTGGACCGCATATGCGAAAGTGCTAGGCAAAAGCTTTATATTTCGAGGGTTGAGTTATTTTATCACATTTTAAGATTTTGAGCTCAGATTTGGGCGATTTCTGGAGGCAATTTTCACAATTTGGATTGGGGGAAGTATTTGTTTACTCGGATTTGATTGTTTTACATCATTCCATATTTGATTTTGGCATTTGGGTGATGAATCTAACGAAGAAATTGGGGATTTTGTCTAAACTTTTTTAAAGTGAATATTTGGGTATTGAACATCGATTAGGAGTCAGATATGAGTGAAACTAGTATGGTAAACTTGTATTCGAATGGGTTGTCGGACTTTATGAGTTTTGTCGGGTTCAGGATGCGTGCAGAGTTGACTTTTAGGTTGACTATGAATATTTGATTATAGATTTGACCTTTATCATTTGGGTTTGATTCCTATGGCATAATTTGATATTTTTGAGTTTCTTTTGGCTAGTTTCAAGTCATTCGGAGGTCGATTCATGCGGGATGGCACTTCTAGAGTGTTGATTTGGCTCGCTTGAGGTAAGTATCTTACCTAAATTTTGTTGAGTCACTAGTTGCCTAAGTTATTTATGATAGCTAAGTGCTATGGGTGGTACACATCTGTGGGGTTGAGCTCATGTGCTTACACCGGGATATTATTCATGCTCGGGGTAGTGCTTAGGCCATGATATGCCTTGAATGTTTCTAAGTGTCATTTTGTGATGTTTCTATTTTTGTACCCTTGTTGTGAGCTATTTGAGCCATGTTTGAGGTTACATAGAGGCTAATCTCTTTATTGAACCTGATAATTTCTATTTTTGTGATTATTTATGTGATTTGAGCTATGATATCACACTTTGCACATACATACATCTTAGCATGTAACTTATGTCAGTTTAGAAGTAGGAAATTTAATGTTCATCGATCATTGTTCATGTATTCTTGTGTATTTGCTTTTTGTGTGATATTGTGCCTCTTACATGTCGGGCGAATTATGATATTGTGCATGTGGACACGTCGAGCAGATTGTGATGTTGAGCATGTGACCACGCCGGGTGGATTGTGATATTTTGTTTATGACCACGCCGGGTGAATTATGATAGCACGTGAGTTGTTTATGTTGCGTATGGATATGGATCTATCCCCCTATGGTCACCCTCTCATGTTTTTTCATGATACTGTACACGCGGATTGTGAGAAACCGATGGGTTTTTGGTTGATATGGGCTCTGGGAGAGCAGGTCATTGGTTTGGTTTGGTTCGGTTACTGAGATTCTGATGTGGGCCTTAGAGCTGTGATGTGATTTCTATTTGGATCGGGTTGCGCACCATAACAGATTGATATTTGGATATTGCATTTCATCTTTACTTTAAATTTTCTTAGTTGTTTACCTGATCTATTTGCATATCTTCCTTATATGTTTGATTGTTGACTAAGCAGAATACGTTATGAAAATTGTGAGCACCAATGCGGTTTTATCTGTGATTTCATGATATGATCATATTTCTGTTCTATGCTTGTTTGAATTTATGAACTTGTACAGGTGATTCGCGAGTATCATTTATAATTCTTGATCCTATTACCTCGCTGAGGCTAGTTATGATACGTGCTAAGTACATGGGGTCAGTTATATTCATACTACACTTCTGCACCTAGAGTGCAAATTTTGGAGTCGAGATGTTGTGGAGGACGGGAGCATGCATTGAAGATGTACATGCCTTTCGGATATAGCTACCACTAGTTTTTTTAGATTCTAATTCTACTTGTATACATTCCAAACAGATGTTGCATTTATTTTCATACCTGCTCTGTAAATCTAAGTCTTAGTGGCTCATGACTTGTACTATCAATTCTTGGGTTATTGTATAGAAATTTAATTATTTTACTTATTGATTCTTATTATTGTCATTTGAGTTATGTTGGTCGTTATTTGCTTACCTAGCGGGTTGGGTTAGGTGCCATCATGACTGGGTGGATTTCGGGTCGTGATAAGTTAGTATCAGAGGCCTAGGTTCATAGATTCTACGAGTCATGAGCAAGTGCCTAATAGAGTTTTACGGATCGATATGATGACGTGCATACCTATTTTCAAGAGGCTATAGGAAATCTAGGAACAACTTCCCATCTTTCTTTACTTATTGTGCGACATTGATTAAGCTTGAAGTATATCTCTTTGATTCCCTTCCATCCACTCGTATGTTGTGTTGAGTACTTGGTATCTGTTATGTATTGACGACTTGTGACATCATGGATAAGGTGCGATATGTGTTCTTTGTGTTGTGGAGATAGGTCAGTCTGAGGACTTGAGGCCATGTTTAGATCGTAGTTTGGGCTCGGTGGGTTCATATGTGTAAGTATGCGCTTTTAGATTCATATATATGGTAGTGTCCCTAGGAGTGGAATTGATGGCACAGCGAGTTGTTGGATAAATATATGATGAGTATTATGTGACTAAGAACTACGTTTGGATGATTTGGATGTGACGAGAAGAGTCTGGTTGGGATGAAAAAAGATTATGGATGCTTGCTTTTTGTCTTAATGTTCTATATAGACTCGAGTTTCGAGTGTGTTGAGGGATCTTTCATTTATACATTTGTGGAATAAAGTAGATTCTTATGTCTTGTTGACGATTTCAAACTTTGGAGGATTTAGCAATTGCATAGTGGTTGTGACCATGATAGGGCTATCTAGAGATGCCAGTTTGAGGCTAAGCAGGTGGGTTATCACATGTGGGGTGGTCTATGGATGTGTGATCTTTATGATGCTTCTATGGAGAGTTTTCTTTCTACCAGTGGGTTATATGTATTGCAATTTGAGTTTGGATCTCTTGAGAAAGTTCGTATGACTGTCATAAGGATGGATACGCATTTAGAAGATGATTTGAGGTATCATATGATTAGGTCTACACGAATTCATGAAGGATTTAGTTGAACTATAGTGTGAGATCATGGAAAATGTGGAGTAAGGATATTGTGGGTTATCAGATGTTGTGTTCTATGGCTTCGAGCCAAGTGGGGGAGTCAGCTATCGACAATCAAATTGCATGGTTATGTGTTATATTAGTTTTGGTCTGAGGCATACTTGTGGATTGATTATGACTTGAAGAGGTTGAGTTCGAGGATGACTCGAGTATGGAAATTTCTAGATGCATGATGTATTACACTTTATGGATATATGAGAATCTTGGAATGTTTCGGGTTTGTTATTCGTAGTGGAGGTAGTGTGCATGGAGTAAGGATTCACTTGGTTGCTTAGAGATGTGGGTTACTTCTTGAGGTGTTTCTGTTCTAATGGATCACAAGTTGTTCGGCTCGTATTGGAAGTAGATTGTAGATTAGAACCGAGTGGATGACTCTAGAGAAGGTTCTAATGAGGATTTTTTGAATTTGTATATGGCTGAGATCTGAGATTTGCATAGGATCGTGTCGGGACTTACGATATTTATGTATCAATATAGATTTTACATTTTAGTATCAGAGGGGTGTAAACATTTTTTAGATTCACAGATGTGCTCTTCAGAGTGGGTATCTCGGTTGCGGTACTTTTGGGTGCTTAAGAGGGAATATGGTGGGTTATGGGAAGACGACGTGGTTTCATGCTAGGTTGTCTTGGGGTGAGCTTTGGGTTAAAGATCGTAGTGTATTAGCTAGGAGAAGTTTTAACCTGAAGGCAAGTCGGGAGGAACTCGAATAAATAGGATAGTTTGGTAGTGGGTTGGATTAACATAGTAATAAGAATGATCGATTCTCTTGGTTCTTTTGATGTGGCAAAGCTTTGTGGGTGTGTTGTGGAAATACTCTTGGGTTGAGCGATCTGCATGACTTGGTTGAGTTAGAGGGATTTAATTTTGATGGCTTGGTTTTGTGCAAATGGGTTTCGAAGAGTTCTCAATGATGTCGATCACGGCTTGGGATGGATTTTCTCTACATGCATGGGGAGTTTGTTCTGCATTGTTATTTTCTCTTGTATAGGGGAAGTGGATGGTTCCCGGTGGATGGGTGTGTATCCTGCTTGTGATTGAGAGTTGATAATGGGATTTTTGTATTTTTATATGATGGCATGATAGATGTGGTGCAACGTGTAGGATGGAGGTCACATGTACAAGGTTGCAGTTCAGTTTTGAAGGGAAGTTCAAGAGTTCTAGACAACAAGGATGGTATATCATACCTTTTGAGATTCTTGAAAGGATTCGTGAGCTGGCCTACAAGCTTGCATTGTTACCTATTCTAGCTGCGGTTAATCCAGTATACTATGTTTCTATTCTCCGGAAGTACCACGGTGATCCGTCTCATCTATTGGATTTCAGCTAGGTCCAGTTGGACAAGGATATGTCTTGTGTGGAGGAGCTGGTGGCCATTTTGTGCAGACGGGTCCGAAAGTTGAGGTCAAAGAGCATTGCGTCAGTGAAGGTTCAGTGGAGGGGTCAACCAGTCAAGGAGGAGACTTGGGAGACTGAGCGTGATATGCGTAGCCGTTATCCTCATCTTTTCACCACTTCAGGTATGTCTCTATACTCGTTCGAGCACCAATATTTGTTTTAAGAGGGGGAGGATGTAATGACCCGGCCGGGAATTTTGAGTATTTTTAGCCTCGATCCCCTATTTATTCCTCAAATATGTTGTATCATGGTTATTTGACTTGCCGGGGGTGTTTGGTTTTGGTTTCGGGTGAGTTCGGAGTGAAATGGACACATAGTCCGTAAGTCGGAGGTTTAAGTTGATAGAGTTGACCGTAGTTTGACTTTTGAATCGATGACTCAAGAATAGAGGTTTGAATATTCCAATAGCTCCGTATGGTGATTTTGGACTTATGAACGTATCCGGATGTTGATTTGGAGGTTCGTAGGTCGTTTCGGCTTGTATTAGCGAAAGTTAGAAAGTTGAAGGTTTGGATGGTTGAGAAGTTTGACCCGGAGTTGACTTTATTGATATCGGGGGGAGTTTTAGATGCCGCAAGTAGGAATAGTTCTATCATGTCAATTATGACTTGTGTGCAAAATATGAGGTCAATTAGAGTTGATTTAGTATGATTCGGCGTTAGTTTTGGAAGTCAAAAGTTCATAATTTCAATAGGCTTGAATTGGATTGAGATTCGTTGAATCGATATGTTTTATGTGATTTTTGGCCGCGAGTACGTCCGTTATGTGTTTTGGAACTTGTTGGTGTATTTGGACGGGGCACCGGATGTGATTCGGATTGAATCCGGAACAATTTTGGACTTGATCAATTTGTTGAAACATTAGCCGTTCTGGTGTCATCACACCTGCGGTGGGAATGGTCGAATGTGCGGACTCGCTTGTGCGAGTCATGAAGCGTAGAAGCAGAAAGGGGTAGACGAAGTCTGGGATCGCAGGTGTGGACTCCTGGGTGCAGGTGCGCGGACTTCTCTTCCACAAAAGTAGAATTTGGGAAAGGCCGGGGGCAAGACCACAGGTGCGGTCGGTTTCACCGCAGAAGCGGATTCGCATGTGCAAGCAAGTGGTCCACAGAAGCGGAATCTCAGGACCTTAGTGAGAACTGCACCTGCGATGGAAATTCTGCAGCTATGGAGCCGTAGATGCTGATGTGGGTTCGCAGATGCGAATTCACAAGGCAGAAAAAGGCTAAGTTCAAAGGTTTGATCTCATTTTTATTTTTGGACCTAGAGAGCTCAGTTTGTGGCGATATTTTGAGAGTTTTTCAATGAAATCATCGGGGTAAGATATTCTAACTCGGTTTTGGCTATACTTCTTGAATCCATTGTTATTTTAATCATTAAGTTAGTAATTTGAGTTGGAAAGTGGGGGGAAAGTTGTGAAAACTTCTTAGGCTAAGTTTTGGGAATTGAAAGGCGATTTGAAGTCGGATTTGAGTAATTCTTGTATGGTTGGACTCGTTATCGAATGGGTATTCGGATGTTATAATTTTGTCCGGGTTCCGAGATGCAGACCCAGGGTTGACTATTGAGTTAACTTTTTATTTCTCTTTTAAGGTCGTAACTTTATTGTTCGAAATAGCTTCCTATAGTTTATTTATGGTATGAAGTTTTTTTGGCTAGATTCGAGCCGTTCGGAGTTGGATAATCGAGGGATAGGCTTACTAGTGGATTGACTAGCGTGTTTTGAGGTAAGTGTCTTGCCTAACATTATGTGGGGGAACTACCCCTTAGGATTTGGTGTTGTTGTGTTAATTGTGATATGTGTAAGTCATGTACGCAAGGTGGCGAGTGTGTACACGGGCTAAATGTGGCAATTTTTCAGTCCTAGCTATGTAGATTTACTTCATGCCTTTAATTGAGTTATCATAATATGTTATACTCTTCATCTTTTGTCTATCTTCACATGTTTTACTTGTCTTACATCTTACTTGTTAATTGCCTTTACATCCCTAGTTGAAATTATTGTTTCCTCTATTCCATATTCATTATTTAACTGTTGAGTTCCTTACTTGAAATTATTAATTCTTGGAATATCTTATTGTTGAAATTGGTATTGAGCTATAAAGGTCATGATTCATATTGAGGCAAAGTCGTTAAGTTATGAAATACTATTCTTGTTATGTTATTCATTTCCGGTTGTTATTGTTGAGACTCTTATGCATATCGTGGTTGAGCCACGGGCTATTTATTGTGGAACACCATTGTTGTTGACTTCTTTGACAAGTTGTGATATTGGGCACTTGAGATGTGATTTTGATACGTTGTGATATTCATACACATGCGGTGGTATAAGGTTTTGGGGTTGAAATGCATGCACTGAGATAAGGTGGTCTTGATACGCGTTTTGCTAGTAGGGGGACTACTTGAAGCCACGCGGTGTGATAAGGTAGGCTAAAACGTGGGAATATATTTCGGGAAAAATGATTTTCAAAACTAAATGCAAGGCTCCCGCAGTGATATAAGGAAAGATTGTGAATTGTTTTGAGATTTGAGACTATGAGGCAGTACCTCGGTAGTGATTCTTGTTGATATTTGTTTTTCTATTACTTCATTTGTGTTTTGGTTGTTTTGTTTCCTTAGCATATCATTCCTTGTTTTCTTCCGTGATGCATTATTTGCCTTAGTTCAGTGTAGCTAATCTTGGTATATTTCTTTATTGTTTCATTTTTGTTGTTATCATTATTACACTGCCATATACTTGTTTCGTTTCCTTAGTTATTCCAGTAAGGCCTTAACCTGCCCTCGTCACTACTTTACCGAGGTTAGGCTTGGCACTTACTGGGTACCGTTGTGGTGTACTCATGCAATGCTTCTGCACAGTTTTTGTGCAGATCCAGGTACCTCCTATCAGTCTAGGCACCAGTAAGACTTAGTTTAGTTTCGGAGACTTCAAGGTATACCTGTTAGCGTCCGTAGGCCTCGGGGTCACCCTCTATCTAGTCTATTTCTTTTTCTTTCCCTTTTATAGACATTGATGTATAAGGATGTTCGGTACTATCTTTTAGATCTTGAGACTTGTATTCGCCGAATTTTATGTAGTGTATTCTGTTGAGCTACGAAGTTTCTTTATATGATAGTTCTCGGGATATTTGAAGGTTTCTATAAACTCTCGGTTAAATTTTGCATGTAAGTTAGCCTTACCTAGTCTTAGAGACTAGGTGCCATCACGACATCTTACGGAGGGAAATTTGGGGTCGTGACAAGTTGGTATCAGAGCTCTATGTTCATAGGTCTTAAGAGTCACAAGCAGGTTTAGCAGAGTCTCACGGATCGGTATGGAGACGTCTGTACTTATCCTTAGGAGGCTATGGAACTATTAGGGAAAGATTCACTTCTTTGATTCCTTATCATGCGAATTTGTTGACTTCGAAATTCTAAATCTCTATCTTTCTATTCTCTCACAGATGGTGAGGACATGCACTGATGGATCGGATAATCAGACACATGTACCCCCTGCTAGATCTGCGAGAGGTCAGGGCCGGGGCAGAGGCCGAGGAAGGGCACGTGGTGTAGTTAGAGCACCTATCTAAGCTGCAACAGAGGAGCCACCAGTAACTGCAGTTGGGGGCAGGCACCTGAGATGCTTGTTCTACCCCTGCACTTTAGGAGAGCCTCGCCCAGGTTTTTATCATGTTTGGCACTCTAGCTCAGGCGGGATTGATTTTACTTGCTCCTGCCATATCTCAGGATAGGGGAGGAGCATAGACTCCCGCCGCCCATACACATGAGCAGCAGGTCTAGGTTGACTAGGTCGTAGAGGTCATACCAGTCCAGCTGGTTGTCCCAGTTCAGTACGATGTTTGGGCAGCAGCATCTGAGGCAGAGCAGCTCAGGCTTGAGAGGTACCAAAAGTACCACCTCCCTACTTTCAGCGGCTTGGCTTCATAGGATGCACATAGTTTTCTTGAGGAGTGCCACCGTATCCTCCATACTATGGGTATTGTGGAGACGAGTGGGGTTTCTACGTTCCATCTTAAGGAAGCGGCTTATCAGTGGTGGCGAGCGTATGAGTTGGGTAGCCCAACTGAGGCAACTTTACTCACCCAGGCTCAGTTTTTAGAGCTGTTCATGAAAGAGTTTGTCATAGAGATGCATCAGTCTTATTTGATCCAGTCTCCACTTATTTGTATGTATCATCTTACTTTGCTCTGTATTTGGGTATATCCTGCGATTCTTTGAGTTCTCTTGTTTATGTGTCCATGCCTATGAGAGATTCTATTATTGTTGACCGTGTGTTTTGGTCGTGTTTAGTTGTTCTTGGTGGTTTTGAGACCAGAGCTGATCTATTATTGCTCAATATGGTAGATTTTGAGGTTATTTTAGGCATGGACTGGTTGTCACCCTATCATGCTATTCTCGATTGTCATGCCAAGACGGTGACGTTGGCTATGCTAGGTTTGTTGCGATTGGAGTGAAGGGGTACTTTGGATTATGTTTCTAGCAGGGTGGTGTCTATCCTTAAGGCACAGAGGATGGTTGGGAAGGGATGTGATGCATATCTAGCCTATGTGAGGCTTGTTAGTGTTGATACTCCTACCATGGAGCCACTTCCGATAGTGAGGGACTATGCAGATGTCTTTTCGGCGGATCTTCTAGGCATGCCTCCTGATAGGGATATCGATTTTGGTATTGACTTGTTGTCGGGCACTCGGCCTATTTCTATTCCACCATATCGTATGGCCCCAGTGGATTTGAAGGAGTTAAAGGAGCAATTGCAAGAGTTGCTTGATAAAGGATTCATTCGGCCCAGTGTATCACTCTAGTGTGCTCCGGTCTTGTTTGTAACAAAGAAGGGTGGTTCTATGCGCATGTGTATTGATTATCGGTAGTTGAACAAGGTTACACTGAAGAACTGGTATCCATTGCCACGCATTAATGACCTATTTGATCAGCTATAGTGTGCCAGAGTGTTCTCAAAGATTGATTTGCGGTCAGGCTATCATCAGTTGAGGATTCGGGATTTGGATATTCTGAAGACTACTTTCAGGACTTGGTATGGTCATTAAGAGTTCCTTGTGATGTCATTCGAGTTAACCAATGCCCCAGCAAGATTCATGCACTTGATGAATAGTGTATTCCAGCCCTATCTTGACTCAGTCGTCATGGTGTTTATTGACGACATCTTGGTGTACTCCCGGAGCTGGGAGGATCATGAGCAGAACCTAAGGATCATGCTCCAGACCTTGAGAAAAAAGAAGTTGTATGCAAAATTTTCAAAGTGTGAATTCTGGCTTGATTCGGAGGCATTTTTGGGTCATATGGTGTCGAGTGAGGGGATCAAGGTAGACCCAAAGAAGATTGAAGAAGTGCATAGTTGGTCTAGACCATCTTCAGCTACTGAGATTCGGAGTTTTCTAGGATTTGTAGGGTATTACCGTCGTTTCATAAAAGGTTTCTCATCTATTGTTGCACCTATGACCAGATTGACTCAGAAGGGTGCTCCGTTCAGGTGGACTGAGGAATGTGAGGAGAGCATTCAAAAACTCAAGACTACTTTAACTACAACTCCAGTGTTGGTGTTGCCTATGGGTTCGGGATCTTACACTGTGTACTGCGATGCGTCGCGTGTTGACCTCGGCGCGGTGTTGATGCAAGATGGTAGGGTGATTGCTTATGCGTCTAGACAGCTAAAGATGCATGAGAAGAATTATCATGTCCACGACCTGGAGTTAGCAGCTATTGTTCATGCTCTGAAGCTTTGGCGGCACTATTTGTACGGTGTCCCTTGCGAGGTCTATATCGATCACTAGAGTCTACAGCATCTATTCAAATAAAAGGATCTTAACTTGCGGCAGCGGAGATGGTTAGAGTTGCTTAAGGACTATGATATCACCATTCTATATCATCCCGGGAAGGCCATTGTGGTGGACGATTCCTTGAGTTGAAAGGCAGAGAGCTTGGGCAGTTTAGCATATCTACCGACAGCGGAGAGGCCATTAGCATTGGATGTTCAGGCCTTGGCCAACCACTTTGTTAGATTGGATGTTTCGAAGCCGAGTCGAGGTTTGGCTTATGTGGTTTCTCGGTCTTCTCTTTATGATCATATCAGAGAGCGTCAGTATGACAACTCCCATTTGCTTGTCCTCAAGGACACGGTTCAGCAAAGCGATGCTAAGGAAGTTACTATTGGGGATGACAGTGTGTTGCGGATGCAGGGCCAGATATGTGTGCCCAATGTGAATGGGTTACGTGAGTTGATTCTTCAGGAGGATCACAGTTCGCGGTACTCAATTCATCTGAGTGCCACTAAGATGTATCACGACTTGAGGCAGTATTATTGGTGAAGGAGAATGAAGAAAGACATAGTGGAGTATGTAGCTCGGTGCCTAAATTGTCAACAGGTGAAGTATGAGCATCAGCGGTGATGTGTGTTACTTCAGAGGCTTGATATTACTGAGTGGAAATGGGAGAAAGTTACCATAGATTTTGTTTTTGGGCTCCCACGGACTCAGAAGAAGTTTGATGCAGTATGGATGATTGTGGATAGGTTGACCAAGTCATCTTATTTCATTCCAGTGGTGACTACATATTCTTCAAAGCAGCTAGCTCAGGTCTATATTCTCGCGATTGTCAGACTTTATGGCATGTCGGTATCCATCATTTCTGATCGAGGTACACAGTTTACATCGCAGTTCTAGAGGGTCGTATACCATGAGTTGGGAACACGGGTTGAGTTGAGTATAGAATTCCACCCTCAGACGGATGGACAATCCGAGCACACTATTCAGATATTGGAGGATATGCTTCGTGCATGTGTGATGGAGTTCGGGGGTTCTTAGGATCAGTTCTTTCCACTTGCATAGTTTGCCTATAATAACAGCTATGAATTGAGCATTTAGATGGCTATGTATGAGGCCTTGTATGGGAGGCGGTGTCGGTTTTTGGTGGGTTGGTTTGAGCTGGGTGAGGCTAGGCTATTAGGTACTGACTTGGTATAGGATGCTTTGGAAAAGGTTAAATTGATTCAAGATCGGCTTCGTACACCCCCAATCGAGACAAAAGAGTTATGCGGATCAGAAGATTCACCATGTTGTGTCCATAGTTGTAGAGCGAATCTTGCTTCGGGTTTCACCCATTAAGGGTGTTATGAGGTTCGGGAAGAAGGGCAAGTTGAGCCCTGGGTATATTGGACCTTTTTAGATTCTTGAAAGGATTGGTGAGGCGGCCTACAAGCTTTCACTGCCATCTAATCTAGCTGCATTTCATCTAGTATTCCATGTTTCTATGTTCTGGAAGTACCACAGTGGTCCTTCTTATGTATTGGATTTCAGCTCGATCCAGTTGGACAAGGATTTGTCTTATGTTGAGGAGCCAGTAGCCATTTTGGGCAAGCAGGTCCGAAAGTTGAGGTCAAAGAGCATTGCATAAGTGAAGGTTCAGTGGAGGGGTCAACCAGCCGAGGAGACGACTTGGGAGACCGATCATGATATGCATAACTGTTATCCTCATCTTTTTACCACTTCTGGTATGTCTCTATACTCGTTCGAGGACGAATGTTTGTTTGAAGAGGGGGGGGATGGAATGACCCGGCCGGTCGTTTTGAGTATTTATAGCCACGTTCCCCTATTTATTACCTCCTCTATGTTGTATCATGGTTATGTGACTTGTCGGGGGTGTTTAGTTTTGGTTTTGGGTGAGTTAAGAGTGAAATGGGACACATAGTCCTTAAGTTGGAGGCTTAAGTTGATAGAGTTAACCGTAGTTTGACTCTTGTGTAGATGAGTCCGGAATGGATTTTTGACTGTCCCAATAGCTCTGTACGGTGATTTTGGACTTAGGAGCGTGTTCGGATGTTTATTTGGAGGTTTATAGGTCATTTCGGCTTGTATTTGAGAAAGTTAGAAAGATGAACGTTTGGAAGGTTGAGAAGTTTGACCGGGAGTTGACTTTATTGATATCCAGGTCGGATTTCTATTCCATACATTGGAATAGGTTCGTCGTATAAATTATGACTTGTGTGCAAAATTTGAAGTCAATCGGAGTTGATTTGGTATGATCCGGCATTCATAGTTTTTGGTCGCGAGTAGGTCTGTTATGTCGGAGTTGATTTGGTTGATTTGGTATAAAGTCGGAAGTTCATAGTTTCAATAGGCTTGAATTGGGTTGCTATTCGTTGAATCGATGTTGTTTTATATTATTTTTGGTCGCGAGTAGGTCTGTTATGTCTTTTGGAACTTTTTGTTATATTTGGACGGGGTCCAGGGAGCCCCAGGTGTGATTCGGATTGAATCCGGAACAATTTTGGACTTGATCATTTTGCTGAAGCATCAGCCATTCTGGTGTCATCGCACCTGCGGTGAAAATGGCTGCAGGTGCGGACTCACTGGTGCGAGTGGTGAAGCGCAGAAGCCGAAAGGGGAAGCGCATGTCTAGGCTCGCAGGTGCGGACACCTGGGCGCAGGTGCGCCTCCGCAGGCGCGGACTTCTCTTCCGCAGAAGCAGAATTTGGGAAAGGCCTTGGGCAGGCCCACAAGAACGGTCGATTTCTCCGCTAAAGCTCGGTTTGTGGCAATTTTTCGAGCGTTTTTTTAAGTAAATAGAAATTCTAACTCGGTTTTGGCTATATTTATTGAATCCATTGTTATTTTCATCATTAAATTAGTAATTTGAGTTGGAAATTCTAGCTCGGTTTGTTATGAAGTTGTTTTGGCTAGATTCGAGCCGTTCGGACTTGGATAATCGAGGGATAGGCTTACTAGTAGATTGAGTAGCGTGTATTGAGGTAAGTGTCTTGCCAAACTTTGTGTGGGGAACTACCCCTTAGGATTTGGTGTTGTTATGTTAATTCTGATATGTGTTAGTCGTGTATGGAAGGTGGAGAGTGTGTACACGAACTAAATATGACAATTTACCGGTCCTAGCCATATAGATTCACTTCATGCCTTTAATTGAGTTATCATAATATGTAATATTTATCATCTTTATTCTATCTTCACAAGTTTTAGTTGTCTTACCTCTTACTTGTTAATTGCCTTTACTTGCCTAGTTGAAATTATTGTTTCCTCTATTCCGTATTCATTATTTAACTATTGAGTTCCTTACTTGAAATTGTTAATTCTTGGAATATCTTGTTGATGAAATTGGTATTGAGCTATAAAGGTCGTGATTCATACTAAGGCAAAGTTGTTATGTTGTGAAATACTATTCTTGGTGAGTCATTCATTTCCGATTGTAATTATTGAGACTCTTGTGCATATCGTGGTTGAGCCACGGGCTATTTATTGTGGAACACCATTGTTGTTGACTTCTTTGGCAAGTTGTGATATTGGGCACTTGAGGTGCGATTTGTGATACGTTGTGATATTCACACGCATGCGGTGGTATAAGGTTTTGGGGTTGAAACGTATGCGGTGAGATAAGGTGGGCTTGATATACATTTTGCTAGTAGGGAAACTACTTGAAGCCATGCGGTGTGATAAGGTAGGCTAAAACACGGGAAGCTCTTTAGGGAAAAATAATTTTCAAAATTAAATGCAAAGCTCCCGCGGTGATATAAGGAAAGATTGTGAACTATTTTGTGATTTAAGACTACGATGCGGTATCTCGGTAGTGATTCTTGTTGATATTTCTTTTCTATTACTTCATTTCTGTTTTGGTTGTTTTGTTTCCTTAGCATATCATTCCTTGTTTTCTTCCGTGATGCATTATTTGTCGTAGTTCAGTGTAAATAATCTTGGTATATTTCTTTATTGTTTCATTTCCGTTGTTACCATTATTTATTCCAGTAGGGCCTTGACCTGACCGCGTCACTACTCTACCGACGTTAGGCTCGGCACTTACTGGGTACCGTTGTGGGGTACTCATGTTATGCTTCTGCACAATTTTTGTGCAGAACCAGGTACTTCCAACCAATCTAGGCACCAGTGAGACTAGTTAAGATTCGGAGACTTCAAGGTATGCTTGTCGGCGTCTGTAAGCCTCGAAGTCACCCTCTATCTAGTCTATTTCTTTTTCTTTCCCTTTTATAGACACTGATGTATAGGGATGTTCGGTACTATCTTACAGAGCTTGTGGTTTGTATTCGCTAGATTTTGTGAAGTGTATTCTGTTGAGGTACGAAGTTTCTTTATATGATAGTTGTCGAGATATTTGAAGGTTTTATAAATTCTCGGTTAAATTTTGCATATATGTTAGGCTTACCTAGTCTTAGAGACTAGTTGGCATCACGACATCCTACGGAGGGAAATTTGGGGTCGTGACACTCAGCACAACTATGGTTGAGGGGTGTGTCAATGATTAGAGTTGATCTTATTCGCGTTTTGTTGTGTTTCATGTTTTACCCTCCTATTCTAAGGTGGGTTGTAATATGTTAACTATTTACACGCATGATGCGATTTTGTTTGGGCTTTGTGGCAAATTTCGAGCGAGGGGGTTCTTGGGTTGGTGAATGGTTGATTGTGCCTTGATTATGGTCTTCATATTGGTAATATATTGTGATATCTGTTTCTTCATGGGTATGGTCAGTTCTTGGCATGTTTGCCGTTGGTGAATAAGTATTTGTTGGTTGTGAACATTACGGTTCGATGGGTGTTCCATGTGGATCGATATGTTGGATCGGGCTACGTGATGCAGTGGAATGATGTTGGGATATGGTTCTTTGTGGTCATTTCGTTTGTTTTTTTTCTCCTCTGTGAGATGGGTTCATAGCATCGCACTTTGTGGTGGTATTTGTGTAGCTTGCAGGACGGTTCTCTCATTTGATTCTCTTTTCATTAGTCGGAACATTCGAGTTGTTGCTTATTTGGTGCACAAATTGCACGGTATGTGGCTCGAGGTGGTGCCAGTGCGGCGTGTCGGTCGAGCAGCTTATACTGGATGAGATGAGGTTATTGGACCTGGAATGATTGATATCGGATTTGATTAAGGTATGTTTGGAAGAATAATGTCACTAGTCAGCTTAGAATTTGGCTATGGTTCTTGTCAAGCGAGAGAGCTCCACGACTTGATGATCTCATGAGTAGTTATGGGTATCTGCGAGCTTCTTTCATCATTGGTAGTGTACAAAGGTTTAGAATGAGGCCTTGTTTGATATGAGGTATGTAGTTGGTACTTGTTTGTTATTGGGAAGCTATTGTTATCTGAAGTTATTGCTACGAGAATCTGATTTATGTGGGATATTATGTGATTATATTTGGAGTATGGTTATGCCTTGATACATCTTTTTCAGACATGTACAGTGTATAGATGTGAGAATCGGGTCTTATAATAGATTTTGGATGTTAGAGATTGGGTTCTAAGGTTTATGGACTAGACTAAGGTTGAAGTATGGATCTTTAGTTAGGTTATGTTGTCATGTGAATATGAATTGGAGTGACGTGGTATCACCCATGGGTATGTTCATGGTAAGTTTATATAGTGATTTGATGGCTTTGGAATGACTCTTAGCACGTTCAAGGATAAACACATATTTAAGTGGGGGAGATTGTAACAACCAGACCGGTCATTTTCAGAATTTGCATTCAGTTTAGTGGTTTGAGGTCATGAGTAGATCCATATGGTGTGTTATGACTTGCGTGTATTTTCGGTGTTAGTTTTCGAGTGGTTCGGGATTGATTTGGAAGAATGATTCTCAACTAGGAAGCAATAAGTTGGAAGAGTTGGCCAAGTTTGACTTTTATGTATTTGACCTCGGATAGGAGTTTTGATGGTTTTTTCAGGCCCGGATGATAATTTTAGACTTGGGCATATGTTCGGATTTGCATTTGCATGTTTCTATAAGGTTTTGGCCCTAATTGGCAAAAGTTGGCAATTAAAAGGTTTAAAAAATTCATAGGTTTGACCAAGAGTTGACTTCGATGCTATCGGGTCCGGATTGTTGTTCCGAGAGTTGGTTTAGATTTGTTATGTCAATTGTAACTTGTATGCAAAATGTGAGGTGATTCCGAGTTGTTTAGACAGGTTCGGCGTAAATTTGGGATTTAAAAATTTGAAATAGTTCATTAAGCTTGAATTGAGTTGTGATTCATCCTTTTGATGTTGTTATGTGTGAATTGACGCCTCGAGTAGGTCTATGTTATGTTTTGGGATTGGTTGGTATGTTTGGATGGGGTTCTTAGGGCCTCGAGTGTGTTTCCGATTTATTTTGGGCTATGTTGCTTTGCTGAAGAATTACAGGTTCTAGTGTTTCCGCATCTGCGGAGGGTTGGACGCAGATGCGGGATCTTGGTCGTAGAAGAGAAGAAGGTTAGAGGTTGGGATGTCCGCATATATGTTGGTCACATCTGCATGATCGCAGAAGTGATGGATTGGGCACAGAAGTGAGAAGCAGGCTGTGGGCTAAGCGCAGAAGCGGGATGTGCCTCAAACCTGCGATGTCACAGAAGCGGAAGCTTTTTTGCAGGTGCGAGAGGTTGGGGGTTCAGTGTTATCCACAGAAGCGGAGTTTTTGTCGCAGAAGCGACTTTTAGACTGCATATGCGAAAGTGCTTGGCAGAAGCTTTATATTTCGAAGGTTGAGTTATTTTATCACATTTTGAGATGTTGAGCTCGGATTTGCGATTATGGAAGCGAATTTCACGATTTGGATTGGGGTAAGTATTTTTGTCTTGGATTTGATTTATTTTACATGATTCTATCTTTGATTTTGTTATTTGGGTGATGACTTTGAAATAGAAATTGGGAATTTTGTCTAAACTTTTCTAAAGTGAATATTTGAGTTTGAATATCAATTCGGTGTCAGATTTTAGTGAAACTAGTATGGTTGAACTTATATTCGAATGGGTTGTAGGAATTTGTGAGTTTTGTCGAGTTCCAGGTGCGAGCCTGGGTTGACCTTTTGGTTGACTTTGAGTATTTAATTAAAGATTTGACCTCTATCGTTTGAGTGTGATTCCTATGCCATTATTTGATGTTTTTGAGTTGCTTTTGGCTAGTTTCGAGCCGTTCGGAGGTCTATAGGTGGTGCACATGTGTGAGGTTGCCTGCCTTATTTATGATAGCTACATTCTATGGGCGGTGCACATGTGTGAGGTTGAACCCATGTGCGTGCACCGGGATAATATTCATGCTTGCGGTGGTGCTTAGGCTATGATATGCCTTGAATTGATTGTTAAGCGTCATGCTGTGATGTTTCTCTTATTTGTACCCCTGTTGTGAGCTATTTTATCCATGTTTGAGGTTACATTGTCACGGCCCAGTTTCTCCTATAGGCCGTGATGGCATCCAACATCACCGCTAGGCAAGCCAACAGTTAACTAACTACGTGATTACTTTTTTTTTAAAGGTTTTCAAGTAATTATATTCCATTTATTAAGAAGGTAAGAAGTAGAAAATTTAATAAATAAAACGAAGGCAACTCGATGCAATCATAATGATATAAAAACTCCAAAACCATAAAGTCTACTAGTATATGTGCCAAGACCTGGTGTCACAAGTGTATGAGCAACTAGTAGAATATACAAAACCATAATTACTATCTGAAATAAAAGTAGACAGAAAATAAGTGCAAAGAGAGACTTTTGGTGTTGTAGAACGGCTCAGGAAGAAGCTCACAACTATGCCTCAGGGTAACAGGGGTGCGCGCCGGTATGACTGCCAGATGCACCTGCCTCAGATCCTGCACGGTTAGTGCAGAAGTGTAGCGTGAGTACATAAACAATATGTACCCAGTAAGTATCTAGTCTAACCTCGAAGAAGTAATGATGAGGGGTCGATATCGACACTTACTATGGACTAACAATAAAAATACAGAAATTCTAAATAAGCATGGGTTATGTAAATAATGATAATAATAACTCAATAACAAGCAGGAAATAAATAATTCTTTCAGAAATGGTAAATCCCAAATCAATTTCTGTCTTATGAAATTTTAACCCCTCATGCCATGAAATAATATCAAATATAATTAAACTCCGAGTATTATCACGCACGATTAAGCCGAGGTCGTATGGCCCGATCCAGAATAATATGTATACTGTCGAGGGTCGAGCGGAACGAACCATAGATGCATCTATTCTACTGCCGAGGCATTGGGCCCGCTCCACAAGAACAGATGATACTTTATAAACATTCGGTTTAAAAGCTGTTACAAAACTAAAACACAAAGGAGCACAATTTCTATTAACAGTCAAGTATACCGCCAAAACTCAAGAAAGTGGAAGTCGATCTTTTACAATTCCTCTATCAGGTTCCAATATAATTTAGGCACCTTAATTAACAAATAGGGTACAAATATTATAAGTATCTAATGATTCGGGTTCTAAACTACCCGGACATAAACATAATTAGTAGCTACGCACGGACTCTCGGCACCTCGTGCGTACGTAGCCCCCACAATTAGGAGCAAATAGTAATTTAAATCACCTATGGGGTAAATTCCCTCTTACAAGGTTAGGCAAGAGATTTACCTTGTCTCAAAGTTCACTTTCCGGCCTCAAATTCACTCTAAAGCCTCAACTCGGTGCCAAAAAATCCGAATCTAGTCAAATGTTGTATAAATTAATCAATACATGATCAAAAGTTCATAATTTAACTTTTAGAGTAATTACCCAACCCAAATTGAAAGATTCCTAAAATTCATACCGGGGCCCACATGCCCGGATTCCGGAAATGTTTGAAGATAATTGTTACCCATAACCTTACAAACTCAAATATATAATTTTCATCCCATTTCATAGTCATTTTCGTGATTAAATTCCATTTTTATCAAAACCTAGATTTTTCATCTAAACCCATAATTTTCACAATTTTACATGTTAAAATCTACCCATAATCTATATATGTATTTAACTTACATTGGATAGAAATCACTTACCTCTAATAGCTAGGTGAAAAGCCCTCTCTAAGAAGCTCTACAATTGCCTAAGAAGTGAAAGAAATGAGTCAAAAATGGCCTAAGCCCCATATTAAATGAACCTCACTGCCTCTAGGACTTTCGCTTTTGCGGAGAAAGCCTCGCAGATGCGGATCTCCCTCAGTTGGCCTCTTCCACATCTACAGAGCATAGGTACGCTTCTGTGGGACCACTGTTGCGACGCACGTACCACACCTGCGGCTTTGGCCACTTCTGCGGTTGCTTCCATCCTACCTGCGCGTTCGCAAGTGCGCACCATGCCCCCATATGCGATTTCTGGGCTGCCCACACTAGGCCTCTTCTGCGGCTGCTGGCTTGCTTCTGCGAGCTCACACCTGCGGCTGGCCCTCTGTAGGTGCGATTGCACCAGAAGCGTGATGCGTCAGCTATTCATCCAAGGCCAAATGACTTCCACGCATCGTCTGAGTGGCATCCGAGGCCCCGTCCAAACATACAAACAAGTTTGTAATCATGAGACGGACTTGCTCGAACCCTCAGAATGCGCAAAACAACACCAAAACTAAGAATCACCCCCCAAACTAAACAAGTACTTCCAACTTGCTCCGAACGTGCCGAATCATAACTAAATTACTCGAAATGGCACCAAAGTTTGCGTGCAAGTTTTAAATCACCATACGAAACTATTCCCAAGCTCGGAATCCCAAACGGACCTCGATAACACCAAAACCTACTCCAAACCAAATTTAAAGAACTTTTAAACCTTTAATAAGCCAACTTTCAACTTTAGGCACTGAAACGCTCCCGGGTTATCCAAAACCCGATCTGCATACACGCCCAAGTCCAAAACCGTCATACGAACCTATTGGAACTGTCAAATCCCGATTCCGAGGTGGTTTACTAGAAATGTTGACCAAAATCAAACTGAGCCCTTTAAAGCCAATACTAATGAACTAAGTGTTCCGATTTTAACCTGAACCCTTCCAAATCCATCCCCGCAAGTCATAAAATAGTAAAAGCACACACGGGGAGTCTTATTTGGGGGAACGACGATCTAGAAAGCGAAATGACGGGTCGAGTCGTTACATTCTGCACCTCTTAAACAAACGTTAGTCCTCGAACGAATCTAGAATCATACCTGGAGTGCTGAATATGTGTGGATATCTGCTTCGCATGTCCTCCTCAGCCTCCCAAGGCACCTCCTCGACTGGTTAGCCCCTCCACTGAACTTTTACTGTAAAAATCTTCTTGGACCTCAACTGGCGAACCTAAGTGTCAACAATGGCAACTGGCTCATCCTCATAACCCAGGCTCTCATCTAGGTGAACCGTGTTGAAGTCTAACACGTGCAACCTGTCAGCATGATACCTCCGGAGCATAGACACGTGGAAAACCGGATGGACTCCCGATAGACTGGGAGGCAAAGCAAGCTCATAAGTAACCTCCCCAACTCGTCTCAACACCTCAAATGGACCTATAAACCTTGGGATCAACTTTCCCTTCTTTCTGAACCTCATGATTCCCTTCATCGGCGAGACCTTCAAGAGAACCTTCTCGCCCACAATAAATGATAAATCACGCGCCTTCCGATCCGCGTAACTCTTCTATCTGGACTGTGCTGTGCAAATTCACTCTTGAATCAACTTTACCTTTTCCAAGGCATCCTTTACTAAATCAGTACCATATAACCTAGCCTCGCTGGGCTCAAACCATCTGATGGGCGAACGACATCGCCGACCACATAAAGCCTCAAATGGAGCCATCTCGATGCTGGACTGATAACTGTTATTTTAAGCAAACTCGACCAGAGGCAAGAATTGATCCCACTGCCCTCCGAAGTCAATCACACATGCTCTGGGCATATCCTCCAGGTTCTGAACTATCCGCTTCAATTGCCCGTCGGTCTGCGGATGAAAGGTTGTGCGGATGAAGTGTGCCGACTTGGTCAACCCGTCGACAATGACCCAAACTGCATCAAACTTCCACAAGGTCCGCGACAAGTCCACTACGAAGTCCATAGTAATGCGCTCCCATTTCCACTCAGGTATAGTCACCTGCTGTAGTATGACACCTGGCCTCTGATGATCATACTTAACCCACTGGCAATTTAGGCACCTCGCCACATACTCAACTATGTCCTTCTTCATCTGCCGCTACCAATAATGCTACCTCAGGTCGTGATACATCTTCGTAGCACCCGAATGAATAGAATACCGAGAACTGTGTGTATCCTCTAGAATCTTCTCCCTCAAGCCATCAACATTAGGAATGCATAGGCGACCCTGGAATCACAGAACACCATCCTCACCTATAGTAACCTCCTTGGAGCCACCCTGCACTACCGTCTCACTAAGAACCAACAAGTGCAGATCATCAAACTGACGAGCTTTGATCTGTTATAATAGAGAAGACTGGGCGACAACGTATACAAAAACTCGATTGGGATCTGAAATATCTAACCTCACAAGTTTGTTAGCCAAGGACTGAATGCCCAAAGCTAGTGGCCTCTCCTTTACTGAAATGAATGCCAAACTACCCATACTCTCCGCCTTCCTGCTTAAGGCATCCGCAACTACATTCGCCTTGCCCGGATGGTAGATGATGGTAATATCATAATCCTTTAGTAACTCAAGCCACCTGCGCTGCCTCAAATTGAGATCCCTCTGCTTGAACAAATGCTACAAGCTGCGATGATCGGTGTAAACCTCACAGGACACCCCATATAGGTAATGTCTCCAGATCTTAAGAGCATGAACAATCGTGGCCAACTCCAAATCGTGTACAGGGTAATTCTTCTCGTGGGGCTTCAGCTGACGTGAAGCATATGCAATAATGCACCCTTCCTGCATCAATACATACCCCAAACCAATGCGTGAAGCGTCACAATACACAGTATACATCCCTGAACTGGAAGGCAATACTAACACTAGTGCAGAAGTCAATATGGTCTTGAGCTTTTGAATGCTGGCCTCGCAATCATCAGGCCATCAGAACGGAACACCCTTCTGGGTCAATCTAGTCAAAGGTGCCTTCCACAAACCGGCGATAATAGCCTGCTAACCCCGAGAAGCTCCTAATCTCAGTCGATGTGGTAGGACGAGGCCAACTCTTAACTACCTCGATCTTCTTGGGATCTACCTTAATACCCTCGCCTAATACAACATGCCCCAAGAACGCCACAGAATCCAACCAGAACTCACACTTGGAGAACTTAGCATATAGCCTCTATTCCCACAAGGTCTGAAGCACCACTCTCAAATGTTGTTCGTGCTCCTCCATGCTATGCGAGTAGATCAAAATGTCACCAATCAAGACAATGACAAACGAATCAATATATGGCCTGAACACCCAGTTCATCAAATCCATAAACACCGCCGGGTGTTAGTCAAGCCGAAGGACATCACTAGAAACTCATAATTGCCATATCTAGTCCGGAAAGCCGTCTTCGGGACATCCGAATCACGAATCTTCAACTGATGGTACCCCGATCTCAAGTCAATCTTAGAGAACACCCTGGGACCCTGCAACTGGTCAAACAAATCATTAATACGCGGTAACGGGTACTTGTTCTTAATGGTAACTTTGTTCAACTGGCGGTAATAATACACATCCGCATAGTCTCATCTTTCTTCTTCACAAATAACACAGGTACACCCCAAGGTGATACACTCGGTCTGATGAACCCTTTTGCTAGCAACTCCTCAAGTTGTTCCTTCAACTCCTTCAACTCTTTCAGATCCATGCGATACAGTGGAATAGAGATAGGCTGGGTACCTGGAGCCAAATCAATACAGAAATCAATATCACGATCTGGTGGCATGCCTGGAAAATCAGAAGAAAACACATTGGAGAACTCCCGATCCACGGGCACTGAATCAATCATCGGAGTCTCTGTAGTAGTATCTCGAACATAAGCTAGATAAGCCAAACACCCCTTCTCGGCCATGTGTTGAGCTTTCAGAAAAGAGATAACCTGACTAGATGCACTAACAGACGAACCCCTCCACTCTAATCTAGGCAACTCTAGCATCACCAAGGTAACAGTCTTGGTATGAAAATTAAGAATGGCATGATTTAGGGATAACCAGTCCAAGCCTAGGATGATCTCAAAGTCAGTCATATCGAGCAATAGAAGATCCACTCTAGTCTCATACCCATATAAAGTCACAACACAGGACCGGTAGACCCGATCCACAACAACAGAATCGCCCACTAGTGTTGACACATAAATAAGAGTACCCAAGGACTCACGAGGAACTCCCAGGAAATAAGCAAATAGAGATGAAACATATAAATATGTAGACCCTAGATCAAATAGTACTAAAGCATCCCTACCGCAGACAGAAATAATACATGTGATCACAGAATCTGAAGCCACTGCATCTGGTCTGGCCGGAAAAGCATAAAACCTAGCTGGAGCGCCACCTAACTGGCTTGCACCTCTAGGATGGCCCCTACCCACCTGTCCTCTGCCTCTGGGCGGTCGGAGGGCTGGTGCGACAATTAGTGCTAGAATCATAGGCTGCTGACCTTGCTGCACTGCCTTGCCTTGAAGCCTGGGGTAGAACCTCCGCACATGACTAAGATGCTCGCACTCGAAACAACCTCTCGGTACAGTGGACTGCTGACATGAAGTCTGACCCTGATGGCCTGAATACCCACTGGTGGAACCCTGAATAGTTGGTGAGCGGTAGGAACTCTCTGGCATGGCACTGACATAAGGTCGCACTAGAGCACCCCGAGGAGGCGGCGGTGATGGATATGTGGGCCTGCTAGACTGACCCCTCACAAACTAACTTCTTCCCCTAGCCAGGGCACCTCTGAACTCTCCAAAATATCAAAACCGCTTATCCCTCGTAGCCTGCTCCTGGATACGCTGACATACACCCTCAATCCTCTGAGCTATCTCCATAACTAGCTCGTAAGAAGTCTTCATCTCAACTTCTTGGGCCATGGTGGCCTGAATACCAGAGTGCAAACCTGCAACAAACCTCCGCACTCTTTCTAGATCGGTAGGAAGTATCATAAGTGCATGGAAAGACAACTCAAAGAACCTCGCCTCATAGTGGGTCACTGACATCTGTCCCTGCTGGAGCTGCTCGAACTGAAACCGTAACTCTTCCCTCTAAGAGGGTGGAATATATCTGTCCAAGAAGAGGTGTGTGAATTGATTCTAAGTCATGGGAGGAGAACTTGCTGGTCTGCCGAGAAGATAGGACTGCCGCCATCTACGGTCCCTGCCCTCCAGCTGGAATGTAGTAAAATCCACCCCATGGGACTCCAATATACTCATGTTGTGTAGTCTCTCCCTGCACCGATCAATAAAGTCCTTGGGGTCCTCATGTCGCTCACCTCCAAAGACAGGAGGATGAAGCCTGGTCCATCTATCCCATAGCTTATGCGGCTAGCCGGCCGTAGCTAGTATGGGCTCAGGTATAGTTGCCTCTACTGGCTAGGCTCCGCCCATGGGTAGTGCGCTCGATATCTAATATACGGAAGCAGTATGCACAGGAGCCTGAGTGGTAGGGGTCTGCACTCCCCCTCCTGCCTGAGATGTGGTTGGGTCTACTGGAAAGAAACCAGCCTGAGTCATAGAATCCGTGAACCACAGCATATGGCCCATGACCTCCTGGAATCCCGGTGAGGATATGAAATCCACCGGGGCTAGCTCTGTTGCAGGCACCTCACCCTGCTCCTCAATAATAGGATCATCTACAGGATCCACCAGTGGCATAACTGGAGCAAATCTTGGATGTCCTCGTCCTCTACCACAAGCTGGAGCCCTCCTTAGGCCTCTGCCTCGGCCTCTAGCAGCAGGGGGAGCAGCTCCTCCATGATCGGGTACATCTTCCACACGCGTTCTCACTATCTGTGAGGGAATAAGAGAAAGAAACTTAGCACAACATCAACTGCACGATAGGAGATGAAGAAAGAGTAGTTTCCTAACACCCTATAGCCTCTCGAAGATAAATACGGATGTCTCCGCACTGATCCGCAAGACTCAACTAGGTCTGATCATAACTTGTGAGACCCACGTAAACCTAGTGCTCTGATACCATGTTGTCACGACCTAATTTCTCCTATAGGACGTGATGGCGCCCAACGTCGCCGCTAGGCAAGCCAACGGTAAACTAACTACGTGATTACTCTTTTTTTAAAAAAAAGTTTTCAAGTAATTAAATTCCATTTATTAAGAAAGTTAGTAGTAGAAAATTTAATAAATAAAATGAAAACAACTCGATGCAATCATAGTGATATAAAAACTCCAAAACCATAAAGTCTACTAGTATATGTGCCAAGACCTGGTGTCAGAAGTGTATGAGCAACTAGTAGAATATACAAAACCCTAACTACTGTCTCAAATAAAAGTAGACAGAAAATAAGTGCAAAGAGAGACTCTAGGTGCTGCAGAACGGCTCAGGAAGCAACCCACTACTCGGCCCGGGGTAACGGGGGAACACGCTGATATGACTGCCAGATGCACCTGCCTCAGATCCTGCACGGTTAGTGCAGAAGTGTAGCGTGAGTACATAAATAACATGTACCTAGTAAGTATCCAGTCTAACCTCGAAGAAGTAGTGACGAGGGGTCGACATCGACACTTACTATGGGCTAAAAATAAAAATACAGGAATTCTGAATAAGCATGGGATATGTAAATAATGATAATAATAACTCAATAATAAGCAAGAAATAAATAATTCTTTCACAAATGGTAAATCCCAAATCAATTCTGTCTTATGAAAGTTTAACCGCTCAAGCCATGAAATAATATCAAATATAATTAAACTCTGAGTATTACCACGCACGATTATGCCGAGGTCGTACGGCACGATCCAGAATAATATGTACACTGTCGAGGGTCGAGCGACACGAACCATAGATGCATCTATTCTACTGCCGAGGCGTTCGTCCCGCTCAACAAGAAGAGAGGATACTTTATAAAGATTCGATTTAAAAACTGTTACAAAACTAATACACAAAGGAGCACAATTTCTATTAAAGGTCAAGTATCCCGCCAAAACTCAAGTAAGTGGAAGTCAGTCTTTTACAATTACTCTATCAAGTTCCAATATAATTTAGACACTTTAATTAACAAATAAGGTGCAAACATTACAAGTATCTTATGATTCGGGTCCTAAACTACCCGGACATAAACATAATTAGTAGCCACGCATGGACTCTCGGCACCTCGTACGTACGTAGGCCCCACAATTAGGAACAAATAGTAACTTAAATCACCTATGGCGTAAATTCCCTCTAACAAGGTTAGGCAAGAGACTTACCTTGTCTCAAAGCTCGCTTTCCGGCCTCAAATTCACTCTAAAGCCTCAACTCAGTGCTGAAAAATCCGACACTAGTCAAATATTGTATAAATTAATCAATACATGTTCAAAAGTTCATAATTTAACTATTAGAGTAATTACCCAACCCAAATTGGAAGATTCCTAAATTTTATCCCCAGGCCCACGTACCCGGATTCTGAAAATTGTTAAACATAATTGTTACCTATAACCTTACGAACTCAAATATATAATTTTTATCCCATTCCATATTCATATTCGTGGTTAAATTCCATTTTTATCAAAACATAGGTTGTTCATCTAAACCCATAATTTTCACCATTTTACATGTTAAAATCTACCCATAATCTATGTATTTAACTTACATTGGATAGAAATCACTTACCTCCAATATCGAGGTGAAAATTGCTCTCTAAGAAGCTCCAAAATCACCCAAGAAGTGAAAGAAATGAGTCAAAAATGGCCTAAGCCCTTTAATAAATGAACCTCACTGCCTCCAGGACTTCCGCATCTACGGCTCCATGACTGCACCTGCGGCTCTGCTTCTGAGGAGAAAGCCTCACAGATACGGCTCTCCCTCAGTTGGCCTCATCTGCATCTGCGAACCACAGGCCAGCTTATGTGGGACCGCTATTGCGACGCGCGTGCCGCATCTGCGGCTTTGGCCGCTTCTGCGGTTGCTTCCATCGCACCTACGCATTTGCGGGTGCGCACCATGCCCGCATCTGCGATTTCTGGGCTGCCCACGCTGGGCCGCTTCTGCGGCTACTGGCTCACTTCTGCGAGCTCGCACATGCGGCTGGCCCTCCGTAGGTGCGATTGCACCAGAAGATTGATGCTTCAGCTATTCATCCAAGGCCAATCGACTTCTGCGCATCGTCTGAATGGCATCAGGGGCCCCCGAGGCCCCATCTAAACCTACCAACAAGTTTGTAATTATGAGAAGAACTTATGCGAACCCTCATAATGCAAAAAACAATACCAAAACTAAGAATCACACGCCAAACCAAAACGAATTAACTTATGAACTTTAAGTTCTTCCAACTTGCTTTGAACGCGCCGAATTATACCTAAACTACTCAGAATGGCACCAAATTTTGCGTGCAAGTCTTAAGTCACCATACAGAACTATTCCCAGGTTGGAATCCCAAACGGACCTCGATAACACCAAAACCTACTTCAAATCAAATTTAAAGAACTTTTAAACCTTCAATAAGCCAACTTTCAACTTTAGGCACCAAAACGCTCCCGGGTCATCCAAAACCCGATCCGAACACACGCCCAAGTGCAAAATCATCATAAGAACCTATTGGGACCCTTAGACCTTTAAAGCCAATACTAAGGAACTAAGTATTCCGATTTCAACCCGGACCCTTTAAAATCCCGAACTAACCATCCCCACAAGTCATAAAACAGTAAAAGCACATACAGGGAGTTATATTTAGGGGAACGGGGTTCTAGAAAATGAAAGGACCGGTCGGGTCATTACATACATAGAGGTTAATCTCCTTATTAAACTTGATAATTTCTATTTTCATGATGTATTTACCTGATTTGAGCTATGATATCACACTTTGCAAATGCATACACCTTAGCATGTCACTTATGCCAGTTCATGAGTATGAAATTTGATGTCCATTGATAATGTACATGTATTCTTGTGTATTTACTTTCTGTGTGATATTGTGCATGTGACCACACCGGGCAGAGTATGATATTGTACATGTGATCACGCTAGGCGGATTGCGATGTTGAGCCTGTGACCACACCTGGCGGATCTGTGATGTTGAGCCCGTGACCACACGGAATGGATCTGTGATATTGAGCATGTGACCACGCCAGACGAATTATGATATTGAGTCTGTGACCACACCGGGCGGATTATGATAGCACATGAGTTGTTCGTGCTGCATGTGGATATGGATCCATCCCCCTAGGGTCACCATCTCTTGTTTCTTCTTGATGGTATACACGCGGATTGTGAGAAACCGACGGGTTTCTAGTTGATTTGGGCTTTGGGAGAGCTATTCATTAGTTTGGCCCGGTTACTGAGATTCTGATGTGGGCCTTAGAGCCGTGATGTGATTTCTATTTGGATCGGATTGCACGAGTCAAAGGATTGATATTTCAATATTGCATTTCATCTTTACTTGCAATTTCTTTGGTGGTTTACCTGATTTATTTGCATATCTTCCTTATATACTGGATTGTTGACCGAGCAGAATACATTATGAAAATTGTGAGCACCAAGGTGGTTTTATTTGTGATTTCATGATATGATCATATTTTTGTTCTATGCTTGCTGGAATTTATGAACTTGTGCGGGTGATTGGCGAGTATCATTTATAATTCTTGCTTCTATTACCTCGCCGAGGTTAGTTATGATACTTGCTGAATACATGGGGTCGGTTGTACTCATACTACACTTTTGCACCTTGTGTGCAGATCTTGGAGCTGAGATGTTATGGAGGACAGGAGCTGACATTGAAGATGTACCTGCCTTCTGGATTCAAATTCTATTTATGTACATTCCAAACAGATGTTGTATTTATTTTCATACCAGCTTTGTAAATCTAAGTCTTAGTGGCTCATGACTTGTACTACCAATCCTTGGGTTATTGTATAGAAATTCAGTTATTTCACTTATTGATTCTTATTATTCTCATTTGAGTTGTGTTGACCGTTATTTGTCTTACCTAGCAGGTTGGGTTAGGTGTCATCACGACTGGGTGGATTTGGGGTCGTGAAACTGTCATTGAATTTATTTTTCACTTCTTTATCACGTTGTATTAACGAAAATTTATATCTTACAGATCGAATTGGTTGCTTGTGACCCGTCATGTAAAATTAGTTTCTTTGACCTTGAAAATATTTCTTTTAGTTAAACAAGAATCCCTAAAAAAGGGGAAGATATAAATGTTAATCTAAACTAACAAAGATAAGGATTACAAGATATCTTTCTATCTAATAGTAGCTCGCACATCAACAAAAGTTGAGAGTATCGTGTTGCCTCTGTTGTTGCTGAAGTAAACTGCTAGCATACCTTCAATGTGAGCTGCATTTTCCTCTCAAGCATACTCCAATGGTTCTCTGTGACAATATGGGTGTTACCTAAATGTGCAAAAATCCAGTCTTCCTCAGCCGAATGAAACATATCGCCATTGACTTTCACTTCGTGCATGACTAAGTTGAGAACACGAACATTGATGTTCGTCACACGTGTTCGGCTAACCAACTTGCAGATGCACTTACCAAGTCATTGCAATAGAAGATGTTCATTGATTTTTTGTCCAAGATCGGTCTCTATCTAGTGACCCTGAACTTGTTGGGGCAATCCTCCTGGAATATTTTCTCAGCGGATTATGTATATCAATTAGTTAGTGTATATCACTTAGTTAAACATTTTTATCTACTAGGCCTTTTTTTGTATTATAAATACACTACATGAATATATCAAGCTTTTCCGCTGCTCTTGTTTGTTTAAATTGGATTGCTCATAATCGTTTGGTTAGTGGAATAATTGATAACAATCTGGGGATAAAACACTAAATTATTTTATCCTGCGTAATTATGAGTATCAATTAGCTCCAGGAATTGCTTTGTACTTAAATTGTCGGATTAGCTATTCCATATATATATAGAAGCTGTAATAACTAATCTCATAAGTTATCCAGACCCATGGTATATCCTTATATATCCTTCCCTGATGACCAAACGATCCCTAAGAGTTAGAGGAGCATAACCGTATGCTCGAACTACTCCTATTTCATGATCTTGTATACCTTATATTTTTCGTGAAAATACTCCTTAGACATACATGTAAGACTAGGGATGGCAATGGAGCGGGGGCGGAGGCCCCGTGAAAATTTTTCTAAAAACCGGGGTTCTGTGATGTTGGGGCAGGCGTAGAGGTTAATAATAGTAAAAAAATTTCGCGGCGAGCTTGCTCGCCGCGGTTCGGACTTTTTGGATTGAACAGTGCGCTAGGGAGTTGAAGAAGATGTTGGAAAGAAGTAGGCATTTCTGCGGCTTATTCTGCGACCGCAGAACCACTCTGCGGGTCGTATAGTGACCGCATACCGGGTCAGTCATGCCCAGTTTTGGAGGCCAAATTATATGGCCGATATGCGGACCGCATATCATTTATGCGATCGCAGACCTTGTTCTGGAGCTTCATTTTCGGATTTTTTAAACCTGACCCTACTTCATTAAAATAGATGTAAGGGGCCATTCTTTAGCAAAACCTAATACTTTAGAGTGCCTCCCCCAGCTCGAGGCACTATAACATCCGCAGGGCTTGGAACAGCTAGGGGTAGTATTCAGAGCTCGGGAGGGCCCAACAAGTTTTATGCTATGAGGAGACGTCAAAAGTTTGAGGCTTCTCCAGATGTGGTTACAGGTATATTGACTGTCCAATCTCATGATGTGTATACTCTTATTGATCCCGGTTCTACTTTGTCATACGTCACTCCTTATGCTACTATGGAAGTTGGGATAGAACCGGAACGACTTTATGAGACGTTCTCTGTATCTACTCTTTGAACGAGACGCATTATTCGTGAAGTCACTCTATCACAAATTCTCTTATTTACAACCTCTTGAGGAATTGAGTACTATAATTATGTCCTTGAAATTGAGTTATAACTCTAGGATTAATACTTCCCACTACTTCCCTAAATTCTCAATAAGGGACTATACCTCATGAATTTCTTATAGAACTTTTTGATTCAAATGGATAACATCTGCTCACTTGTGCCTATGCACGCACCATCATAATATTTACCTATGTGGTATCATATCCAATGTAAGGCAGCCTAGTGTTGAGATCCTTCTTAAGCCACTCTTTTTCTCTCCGGTGTATGTTACTCCTATGGTTTGAACAATTACTTTACTCCTCTATCAATATTATCATAAATCCTTTTCACTGTCTAGTAACATGAGAGCATATCTTAGCACCTACCATATGTGTACCTGTCAATTGAAAGGGGTCATTTGTCCGCATAAAGTTTCTGAGAAATTTGAGATTTATCACAAATTCATCACAGGAAGATCTTGTTATTTACCCATCTCACTATGACTTTCATGGTCACCTAAATCATCTCACAGTAAGTATCTCACTTTGTACCTAGTATTGTAGTCTTCTATGAAGTGGCCTGGTACTGTATCCTGAGAGTTATTATGGTAGAAACATGTCTATCTCATAGAAAAATATTCATTTTCTCTAACCAATACATGATTCCATCCCAAATATTTAGATGTCCCAGCTATGTGGTTTCACTCGTGAAAGGTTGAAATTAGATGCTTCCAGATTTTGGCACATATCATGGGTATATTGACTATTCCTCCTTAAGGATTTTTATTGCCGATATACTAGTTAACTCTATGCCTCATTTGTCGAATCAATAATGTCATCACTATGATTAATCTTGTCCGCGTTATCAATAGTAAGATTCATGTCTTTTAGGATATATAACCCCATGAAATACTCTGCTCAGACCGTTGATGGATTCTTGAATAATTTCAGCCAAATCTCGTACCTCGTTGTCCCTATTTATAGTAACATATGGGGGTTAAAGGTTAAAACATGTCAAAAAAGAATCATCATCCCGTGATCAAAATATATTGGATAGGAAATTTTATGGTCATATTCATGTTAGCGCATCTTAGAATAATTGATAAAGATCACCAAAGGTTTAGTTTGGGTGTTCGGCATAGGGATTTAGAGTTAAAGAAAGTGAACGAATTTTTCTCAAGATTTTCTCTCTGAATATATTGGGTGAATTGTTAAAGAAGGTAAAGTATGTGTAGTCACATTAGGCCTTATGAAATCTTGAAAGAAATAGGCCAAATTATGAGTATGATATTTCCCTATTATTGTTCTCTCTGTACCCGGTGTTTCACATGTCTATGTCTAAGAAGGTGAAGTTAATGGATAATTGGATTATGAGGAGCAACTATTTGCTATCCTTGTTAGATAAGTCTGGTAGTTGGGATTACCTATATTACTGTGTTATGGCGAAGTCTGTAAGTCGAGGAGGCCACCTTGAGGGCCAAGAGTGTTAAGGAAATAAAATGTTCTCACTTGAGTGTATAGTCAAATGATTGTGATTTGAAAGGTACTTTCTAGGTGTTATGATTTAAAAATGTGCAGTTCCTGTCCAAATATCATTTGATAATACAGTGCTTGTAATGCTGAGATTAGTGTTATTGATATATACATTGTGGTGCTTTATTGGGTTGTGGATGTGTTGTTAGGAGTTGTTTTGGTGTTACTCTGGCAGGTGGATAGGCCTAGTTACAAAGGAAAATCTGGCGAAATATTTTGAAATTTGGGGAGTTAGTTAAATTTGGAGTTGCTGGAGTGGGGTATGAAAAACTGAGTTACATAAGGTGCTAATAGTGAACCCTGATCCTCATTCGAGGACGAATGATTTTAAGTGGGGGAGGATGTAAGGCCCCATAAAAATTTTCCTAAAAATCGTGGTTTTGTGATGTTGGGGCAAGCGTAGAGGTTAATAATAGTAGAAATTCTTCGTAGCAAGCTTGCTTGCCGCAGTTCGGACTTTTTGGATTGAACAGTACGTTGGGGAGTTGAAGAAAATGTTGGGCAGAAGTAGGCATTTCTGCTGCCTATTCTGCGACCACAGAATCACTCTGCGGACCGCAGAATGGTCGCAGAGTGGGTCAGCTTTCTGGGTCATTTTGATGTCAATTTTGCGGCCATTATACGACCGCATAACCACTTCGCGGGCCGCACTCTTGTCGCATATCCCGCTTTGAGATTTTTCGGAGGGAGGTTCTGCGGTACATTATGCGACTGCAGAACCGTTCTGCGGTACATTATGCGACCGCAGAATAGGTCTGCGGGCCGCATAGTGACCGCAGACCGGGTCAGTCATGCCCAATTTTGGAGGCCAAATTATGCGGCTGATATGCGGACCGCATATCAATTATGCGATCGCATATGCGATCGCAGACCTTGTTCCGGAGCTTCATTTTTGGGTTTTTAAAACCCGACCCTACTTTATTAAAATAGATGTAAGCGGCCATTTTTTAGCAAAACCTGATACTTTAGAGTGAGAGAGAGTTCTTAGAGTGAGAGAGTAACCTTCAATCTATTATCCATCAATTCTTGCCCAATCATTGAGGATTAATAATGGAAGTCTTCATCCCAAAGGTAAGAATGTATGTCCTAACTCTCAATTTCGGAAATTTACAAAAATGGGATAGTTAGAGAGACAATTCTTGGGTATGTGAGTTGTTATCTTGCATGCATGTGTTATCAAAGAATGTGGGAAGGTTGTGAGCTAAAAATTATAGAGAATGGGTTGGTGAATGATGTAATCTTTCGCAAAAAGGTACTTAAGAACTTTAATGTACACCTAGTATTTGATAAAATGCTCAAATGGGCTAGAACCATGATCATCCTCCTAATTTTGATTCAATTTGTTACATTTTCAAAATAGATTGAAGTTGCTAAGATTTACGGAATATTTTAGAGTGTAAGGAAGCTCAATTGAGGTATGTTGACTAAATTTTCTCTCTTAGAATCGAATTCCATAATATTCCCGTGAATTTCGAAGTATGGGTTGCGTATTAAAATGTTATGGCTTGAATCGTATTTCAAATAAAAGCTAATATGCCAAATTGTGTGAGAAAATCTCAATATTCTTAACACTCTTAATTGCTCATATGTGTACCTAAGGTCTTGACTGGAAATGTTTTATTGTTGATAATCTACGAAGATGGTTGGAAATAAAATAATTGAATTGGGAGTATAGTGTGTGGCCAACGTGCCAAGAATTTAAGTTATGGTTGTGGATAATAGTGAAAATAATTTGAGAGGATGCGATAAAGAATATGAAATGAGTCTCAACTCAATTGTTTAAAAACGATTTCGATAATAAAATTGCCTAAAAGCTTTTGTACTCAATTCATGCCCATAAGAGGTTGCTTTAACTAATGTTTTGCTTTAAAAAATATATCCAGTGTGATTCGAGTTCTTACATACTCAGGTGTTGAAATTGTATATTGTCATTTCTGGGAAGGAGTATTGCATGAATAAATGGTGTATTGATTGCTTATGATTTTGATGTGTGCTTGTATTGCTGGTCGGTATGCCCCATTATTTGGGAAGAAACCTTGTGTGTTTAAAGTTCCCATTACTAATAAGAGTTATATGATTGCTGAAATATTCTATATGTTGATATTTGATGGTGATCTTTGAAATTGAAAGAGGCGAAAGTGTGGAATATGAAATAAGGCCACCGTGTCAGGAATAAAGAATCTTGTGAATGGCAAAATGAGCCAAGGAAATATTGTTGTTGTGAGTGTCTGGAAATACTAATAAGAATTTATACAATGTAAAAAATGTTGAGGTGAGTACAATTGTATTTATGTTACCTTGTGTGAAAATCAAATTAAAAATATTTTTGGGAGCATCATTAGCAACACCGAGGAAGGGTGGGTCATAAGGCCTACACCTGAAACTACACGTACCGGTGTAGGGGTGGATTGTGATTATTTTCCTTATTTCGGATGAAATTAAAATATTGGAGAAATTGTGATATTATTCCCCTTAATTGGAATGAAACTGGTAACAATTGTGGATTGAAAAATTCAACCCACACGGCATATGTGGGAAGGCGGCCTAGCTGATCGGGTGGAGATCGGACGGCATATTGCGCATATGGTGGTACTACTCTTGGTAACAACTTTCTTTCGCATCACTCATCAAACCACATCGTTCGTTGGGAGATGGCCTAGCCGATCAGGCGTGATCGGACGCCGTACTAATACAGACGGTGGCATATCGGTGCTAATGATCTCCCAACCAAAAATTGTATATGAAGTTTGTATTTTAAAAATTATTATGTTTTAACTGGACATTTGGATATTGTTGATTGTGAATTGCCGTTTCTATGTGTTGTCTTTTCTTACATGGTCATTCTATTTTGAAAGAGGACTTTTAGCTTTACATACTAGTACTATTCGACAGTACTAACGTCCTTTTTGCCGACGGCGATGCATCTTTAATGGATGCAGGTGGTTCTACAGCAAGCGCCATTGATCAATGATAGTAGTACACTCTTTTCAGCTGATTTGGTGAGCCCCACTTCATTTCGGGGTCATGTATCTTTTGTTTCTCATGTACTGTATTTTGAGGTATAGCCGGTGCCTTATTGCCGGCATTTCCATATTACTCTTCTATTGTACTTAGAGGCTCCAGAGACAGGTTGTGAGTTGTAGTTGATTTTGGGAATTGAACTAGAAGTGTTGGTATTTAGAAATCATATTTTTCATTAATTCTATAAACTCGTAATATTTTGAAAATCATGAATGAACCTGCTAATGGGAATTAAATGGAAGTTGTTAATAAAATCTTTTCAGTGTTTGATTAATGGAGTACATCTCCTATTTATTCATGGATGAGTTTGGGTAGAAGGAAATCTAACAGGCTTGCTCGGCCGGGTTCTCTCGGTTGAGCGCCGGTCGCGCTCCCCGAGCCTGGGGCGTGACAGCGAGGCAGGTTTGGCAAAACCCACAAAAATTTCAACCCGCCCCGCATAGTTATTGTTTTTAGTTTTCAACCCGCCCCGCCCCGCCCCGCCCCACTTAAGTTTTTTCTTTTTTACTTTGTTTTTATTTTCTTCTAAAACAAACTAGTTTGACGTACTCCAATCATACAAATATATGAGGACGAGTGTTTTTATTATGTGATGCCAGATTAGATATAGGATGATACACAACACTGAAATACCATATTAGATGTAGTATAGGTGTCAGTACACATATATTTTTATAGTTAAGTTCTGTTTTACTTTCTTTATCCATACACTGAAATACAAACAAACATAGAAGTGAAAGAAGACTGTACTGGACAGTGAATTGGGAAACTGCGTAGAGAGCTTAGCTGAAGCTATGAACGGATCTTCCTGCCAAAAAGAATTAAAATTTCAAAATCGAAAAGAAAAAAAACCTACATGAAGGAAAAATTTAAAAATTACACCCATGGATTCTATTATATTATATATTCAGCTTTCACGCATGTTGCAAAATTTTCGGTAATATTATAATCTAGGAGCATGACCACAAAAAAAAAAAAAAAAAAATCTTCGCTCGCTCTACCTCATATGAAAATTGTATCACATAAAATTTGACAAATTTAAGTAATATCATTTTGTTGAGACATATGCAAATTGGTTAATTATAATTCAAAATAACATTCGTGCTAGTAAAAAAGAATGTAAAATTGTAGTTGAAGTTATTGCTTTGTTTCAGAAAAGATGAAATTCAAAGCTGCTCTGCATTGAACCCGCAACCCGCCCCGCCCGTTTTAAAATTTTTAAAAACTGTTTTAACCCGCCCCGCACCCGCATAAGAGTAAACCCGCCCTGCATCCGCCCCGCCCCATTGCCATCCCTAGTAAGACTAAATTTAAAGAGACTGGATGAAGTCTCGAGCAGGAATGCGTCCATAGAAATATGATAATGAGTTTCTTTTATTGCATGACAAAAAAATGTATATTACATTGGTAACAATGTACACCACCTGACCTACCCATGCTTTAAGATTGAAGTTTTTACCAAAAACCTCTTAAACAAAGAAAGATATTGTAATGAGTTAGTATAAGTCAAAAATAATCCTCATAACAAGAAGCCAAATATATATGTGCAATTTTGACAACTATACTTACAACAACTGCAGATATAAACTATTTTGAAGTGTTTTGGAAAACCCTCCAATATCAATCTTTTATTACACGAATGAAAAACACTGGTTGTTGCAATAAAGAGGCTGCAATATTTAGCATGGGAGGCTTTTCATTCTCTAGTCCCTGCATTCACTTTTACTTGGTAGGTATACTAAAAATAGATTTTTATTTTTATTTGTCACTTTACGCATATACAAAAAATATTTTTCTGCTATACGTATTTATTACTCATTTCAAATCATTTTCTCAAATCCAATAAAATATGCATCAATTAATATGGATATCATGATAAATTATGCACTTCATTTATTATTTCTTAACGGACGTGAAAAGTGAAAACGTATCAAGCAAAAGTAAACGGAAGGAGTATGTAGTACGTAATTTATTAATTGCACGTTATGGCCTCCCATTACTGTTTGACTGAGATTAACTTATAATGTCCTGAGAATCTCACAAAACTCCAAATTTCATAACTGTGTAAGGATTAAAATTGTGAAACACCAAAAAGGGAGGAAAAAGAACAGAAAATATATCCTGAATCGACCATTCAAATTTCAAGCTTTCAACTCTTAAGTAGTATAAAAGTTTCTTGAACTGATTCCTTTGCCTAGCTATGAAATCTCCCAATCGCATCAGAGCCCTATACAAATTTACAAAAACCTCACCAACTCTCAAATTTGCTTCCATCCTTTTATGTAAAATACTACTAGTATACTCAAACCTTTTTATCAACAGAACAGAGAATGGAAGATATTCTACTTCTCATAAACTCCAAGATTTCAGAAGCAGAGGGTCTGAGACTGGAACAATCACTTAAGCACAATGCTGCAAGCGATGTCATAGCCTTAGCTTCCTCCAATTCATAATCCCTGTTAAGGCGCGGATCCACCATTTCAGCTACTTTAGAGGCATTCTTTAAAACAGGAGCAGCTTTTGATATTAGTCTATCCCCACTATCTGAGGAAAAGGCTTCAACCCCTGAAATGAGTTCTAAAATAACAACTCCAAAGCTATATATGTCATTTTTCTTGGAGGCAATGCCAGTTCTCAAGTAGTGAGGATCAGTATAGCCTGGAGAACCAAGCATCAGACGGTTCGTTGGTGGCAAAACTGAAGAAGAAAATCCCATCTTTGCTGACCCAAAATCACAAAGCTTGCAGTTGAATTGCTTATCTAACAATATATTTGAAGCTTTGATATCACTATGGACTATTTGTAATGGACATTTGTCGTGGAGATATTCAATGGCTTGACCAAGTTGAAATGCCACTGTCATACGGTTTCTCCATGGAATAATTATGTCTCTCTTCCCGTGGAGTTTGTCCTGTAAAGTCCCATTTGAAACATACTCAAATACAAGCATATTGCCTAATTGTGCGTCGTCACAGTGATCAAGAAGCTTGACAATGTTATCATGTTGGATTTGAAGCAAGATGTCTAATTCTTGCTTGTAAATTCTGTTGAGACGCTCGCTGCTGCTGTCCATGATCTTGACAGCTCCTAGAGTTAAATTAGGAAATTCAGCTAAATAGACAGTGCTAAATCCTCCACAGGCAATCAAATTAGACGTTGAGAAATTCGTGGTGAATTTCTTCAACTCGCCGCTAGTATATCTTTTCAAGTGACCTGCAATTGTTGTGCAATCCAATTCATCATCTTTATCGTCTTCCACAAAAATACGGGCATCAGCTACTCCACCGCGCCTTATTAGATTATATCCAAAGCACCTAAGGAAAGCCATAACGGACAGGAAAATTAGTAACAACAAACACAAGTCGTGCTGGTTGCAGAGGCAGAATCAAAATTTAAACTTGGTTCAAGCTAAGATTTCGAGTTTCTTGAAAAATATATATACTACTTTTTTATGAATGAATACTATCCATTGCCATTTGTGTGGGATTTATAAAAGGGGCAGTGACGGTGGAGTGGCTAACAGCTTCAGTGCCAGTGGTGGGTAGAATTGACAAGTATATTAGACTCTGAAGCTACGGGGAAGGAGGTAAAAGAAGAGAACAGACCCACACAAAAACAGTATTAAAAACTCAACCAAGAAGAGCACCACCTACAGACAAACAGACCAATTTCTTTTCCCATACCCGTGTGACTTTGAAACCTTATTCTTCTCTTTTGGCCCTTTATATTACTGTTGGACGGTGAGGCTTCCATGAGAGTGCATAGTGCTTACCCAAAAGTCAAAATAAAGGATCTATCTAATTAAGGAGGGGGGAAATGCATGTACTCCTAAAATAGGGTACTACCATTAAATTATTAAAATTCAAAGTAGTAGGAAATGAATTGTTTAATAAACTGTGTCAAGTTTATATTCATGAATTGGCATATGGAAAAGCAAAAGCCGCACTCCCTTTGTTTCCTTCAATACGATGGATTGACTAAAGATGTATCTTAAAATGTTAGTTTGACACGAAATTCAAAATATTATTTTGATTGAACACAAAATCTAAGGAAAAAACAGGCTGATACACATAAGCTAAAAAACATGAATAAAATACCAAAAATTATTTCGTAACAAGCCATTTGTTTTTTATCCAGCGAGACCCACAACAAGTTATGCCAAAGGCAAATGGATATGTAACATATAATATTGTAGAAAAGAGACTATTTTGGATCGGATCAGAGAACGTCGACGTCAAACGAATTGAGACAAAGGGAATCATAGTGAAAGCAAAATATTAAAATGACAACATAATTAAAAGGTAATTCTGATTTAAAACATCAAACCATAACTCAAAGTATGAATAACTTTAATGATTTGAATTCTCGAATATTCTTGTTCAGAAACGAGAAAATGTCAATTCAAGGCTATTGAATAATGAAAATATATACTACCTTCCGTTCTCATTTAGTTGTTATGTTTATTTAAAAAAACATATTCTCAAATACTTGTCAATTTAAAAAATCAAGAGAGAAATTAATTTGTTTCCAACTTGCCCTTAGCATTAATTGTTCTAGAATTAAGATGCACGTAAATAAAAAAAATTAGAGAACTAATAAGAGATAAGTTAGTCAAATTACACTTCCCATTAATATTTTCTTAAGGGTTGTACAAAACCTTACCGTATTCATTTTGTTTCATTTTATGTGATACACTTTTCTTTTTTATTTATCTCAAAGAGAATATTATCTTTCCATATTTAAAGATAATATAATTTAATAAAAAAATTTACAATGATTAATAATTACACAAATTTTTAAGACTTATTCTAAACGAAATTTTTTAATAGAAATTCATTTCCTTATATTCCACCAACTCAAAACAGTACCACATAAATTGGTATGGAGAAAGTAATAGTTAGTGCATAATTTTCTGGATAAGTAATTGCACTTAATAAATTCATATGCGTCATGGAATGTAGAGACGAGAAGCTTCTTGTGGTCATTCCTCTCTTTGATCTTTGCGTATGCGCAGGGGGGCCTCTTGTGTTTCCCCGTGTGTGTATGGGCATCAGGTTCGTAGTATTTGCGTTGGTTTCTAGCTAGATTTGTTTTAAATTTGTTTGGTGCAAATTAATATAAAATGTTTTCTTCTTCAATTTAAACATTTCTCTTTTTGATATTTTGTTTTCTAATTTTCATCATTGAGGCACCAACCAAATCAAAAAGTGCCTCAGCGAATTTCTGACAAGCAATTTCGCACGATATGGGGATGTTGGATTAGGTGTTGTACAAGCGAGGAAAAAATCATACATTGAATTTATTCCACCTTTTTTCTTTCTCCTCTTTTTCATTGTTTTCGGTTTTTGATAAAACAAATCGATAGGAGAAAAGAATTTGATTAGCATCCAAGGGTTGATTTAGTAGTCACTGTCACTGACGTGGTAAATTTTTTGAGAAATTAGAGTTTAAAATTCCAATAGAAACAAAAACGAAAAAAGTCACGAGTGATCTCTTGCCATGTACTTAAATTTTACTAACCAAAATTTCTCGCTACCTGTGCTTGCGAGAAGTAGCAGCTATCATATGAGTTAATCGAGCTACCAATGAAAAAAGTCAAGTGATGCACAAACTGATTTGATCATTACAATTATAAAAAAATAATAATAGGAGTAATGAATTAATGCAAGTTTAACAAACACGTCTACCGTGCAAGATATGAACGTTCAGCCCAGTGTTTAAAAAGGCATTTCCGGAACACGCCTTTGGGCGGGGCACTTCCAAAACGCCCCGGGGCTCATGTATAGGGCTTAGTTTTGTGAGGCTTACGCCCCAAGCGTCTGACCGTGCGCCCTAAACACGCCTAACGTCCAACGCTCGGGGCTCGCCTAACAGTTCTAACGCAAATCACGTGTCGAATTTTCTAATTAATATCGTTGACCTTCAAAAAGTTTTAACAAATTAATGATAAAAGTTCTATTCATCGATAGAAATATGAAGATTGAACATAACTCTAATAATGAGACCTATTATTGCGAATTTATATCTTCACTTGTTATTGGCCGTGTCTTAGTTCTTTTGTCCCTCCTTGTTATACACTTTTATTAATTTGATATCTTAAACAAATTTGTATTTATTCATGAATGAGTAATATATTAATTATCGTAGATTTTATTAATTATTTACTTTTAGGAAGGTAAAATGTGGAGTTTGATCATTTTTATAAAGAAATTATAAGTTTTTAATTATTTGAAAGTTAAAGACGTTATACGTGATTTGTATGCATTTGTTATACTTAATAATCATGCTAGATATTTTTTTTCCTATGAGTTCCTTTAGTTTTCTTTTAATTTTGAACTTTTAATTTATATTTTATATTTTTTTGTGTTATTATGTTATTTTATTAATTTATAAATTAAAATTTTTAAAGATTCATGGGGCTTACGCCCCTCCCTCCCCCCTCCAGGCTTACGCATCACCCCATATCAAGTAAAACGCCCCGCCTCATGCCCTCGTCTTTTAAAACATTGCTTGTAAGTGGCGTATAATCGATTGTTTGACTAGTTTTTTGTGGGGATGGAGCATATATATTTCACATATTTATAGTTTTCTTCGATTTTTATATAATTTTACCTGTTTATAAATATTTACTGTCATTATATTATTTTATAAAATATTAAAAATTAAATACATATGAGACTTACGCCTCGCTGATACATATATAAAATGTCTAGCCTTACGCCCACGCCTTAATACTGATTCAGCCCACTATGGCGTTGCCGTTATATGATTAGAGTCATTGGACCATCAAAATTGTCGTAAACAGTGTGTTTTCTCTACTTTCTGAATGTTGCTTATTCAAAGAACACATAGAATAAGTAAAAGTTGATTAGGAATTTCAAATCTACTAACTGACCCACAAAAGTTCGCCATAGGGTCCATTCCTAATACTTTTTGCACAATGCGCTCTATAACTGGTAGACCAATAATGAATTTGAACACACACTTTTCCCTGCAATTCACGCAACTATTTCATTTTTTATTCAGAACTACGATCAAATTCTACCATTATCATTTTCATGTTTTGATGATGTTAAGTACACAGATTTAGAGAAGAAATAACAAAATCTAAGATGGGGTTCATCACGAGAGAAGCTTCGAGAGAAGCAGATATTTTCTATTAAGTAAAAAATGAAAATCTATCTTTACAAGAATGAGAACGTCACTTATAAATAGTGGGCTTTGACCCAATGACCCAATTACAAAGTAATATAATATGGGTCAATTCTAATTACAATAATGCCCCAAAGATAGCATCAGCCTTTATCTAATACTCTAACAGCCCCCCTCAAGTTGGAGGGTAATAAAACCCCCAACTTGCGAAGATGAAAATGATGAGCACGTCCAGCAAGGGCCTTGGTAAGAATATCAGCAACTTGAGCATCACTGGACACATGACCCAAGCTAATCAGCCCATCACCAATCTTACCTCTGACGAAATGACAGTCCAGCTCTATATGTTTGGTCCGCTCATGAAAAACTGGATTGCGGGCAATGTGCAAAGCTTCATGTTTGTCACAATACAAAGGAATGGGAGAAGAAGAAGGAAGACCAAAATCAGACAACAATCTTGAAAGCCAAGTAACCTCAGCTGCAGCTTTACTCATGGCCATGTACTCAGCTTCAGCAGAAGAAAGAGAGACTACAGGCTGCTTCTTGGATTTCCAGCTCACCAAACAATCACCAAGAAAAATACAAAAATCAGTTACAGATCTTCTACTATCAGCACAAGAAGCCCAATCACTATCACAATATACTTTTAAAGAAAGGTTAGGAGAGTTACTGAAGAATAGCCCAAAGCCAAAAGTCCCTTTCAAATACATCAAGAGATGTAAAGCAGCTTGCATATGAGGAACACAATGAGTTTGCAAGAACTGACTAAGATGTTGAACTATAAAACTGATATCAGGCCTTGTGTGTGTTAAGAAATTCAACATGCCCACCAAGCTTCTATACTCTTCAGGCTAGGGCAAAGGATCACCAACGAAAGCCTTAATTTCTCATTGAGAGCAAGAGGACAAACAACAACAGAAGAATCAAATGACTCTAATAAGTCATGAATAAACTTCTTTTGATGAAGAAGAACCCCAAAATCACAATAGAGAACCTCAATTCCCAAAAAATAATTAAGAGAACCAAGGTCCTTAATCCTGAATTATTCATGTAGAAATCCCTTTAAGAAGGAAATCTCAGACAAGTCAGTCCCAGTAAGAATGATATCATCCTCATACACGGCTAAAATGTCCAAGGAAGAGCAAGAACCCCTAGTAAATAGGGAGTAGTCATTTAAAGAATGAGAATATCCTCTAGAACAAAGAGCGTGAGACAATTTAGCATACCATTGTCTGGAAGCCTGTCTCAAATCAAAGAGCGAATTGAGTAGCTTGCAAACCAAAGGAGGAGAAGAAGAAGAGGAAGGAGGAACTAAAAAACCAGGAGGCACCTTCATGAAAACCTCCTCATCAAAATCCCTATGTAAAAATACATTATTAACATCAAGTTGAAATAAAGGCCAGTGTTATTTTATAGCCACAATAATCAAAGACTTCACAGTAGACATTTTAACAACATGAGAAAAAGTTTCATGAAAGTAAACCCATTCAACCTGAGTATCACCCCTAACTACTAACCTGACCTTATACCTCTCCAAACTCACATAAGCTATATATTTTACTTTGTATACCCATTTTCAACCTATAGGCTTCTTACTAGGGGTAACTCAATAATATCCCAAGTTCTATTAGCCTCCAATGCCTCAAACTCCTTTCTCGTAGCCTCCTGCCACTCAGGGACAGCAGCAACCTAAGAGTAAGTGTAAGGCTCAGGAATGAGGAGCTGTGAAGTGGTTGCATTGAATGAAACAGACTCAGAACTAGAAGAAATAGGGACAGAAACAGAAGGAGGAAGGGTAGGACATGCAAAATCCTGAAGATAAGCAGGAACAGTATGAGGCCTACTAGATCTTCTAAGTGGAGAAGGAGACGAAGGAAGAGCATAAGGGGAAGAGGAGCTAGGGGAAGGAGAGAAAGTAAAATTAGGGGAACCTGGGGAAGAAGAAGGAGGAATAGAGGATTGGGAGAAGAAACAGGAACAGAAAGAGATAAATGAGAAGTTGAATCATCAGAGAAATGGCCAGGAATGAGAGGAGAAGGCAAGATAGGGGAAGAGGGAATAGAATATTTGAAAAAAGGGAAAATGTGTTCATGGAAAGTCACATCTCTGGAGACAAAACAAGATTTAGTAGACAAATTGTAAAGTTTATAACCCTTTTTGGCAAAAAGGTATCCAAGGAACACACATGGGACAGATCTACGATGAAACTTATCTCTATGGGGTTTGGGCACAGTTGAGTAGCAAAGACACCCAAAGGATCTAAGTTGAGAATATATAGGAGTCTTGCCAAAAAGTAACTCATAGGGACTCTTCTGCTTAAGTAGAGGTGAATGAAATCTATTTATTAGATAAGTGGTAGTAAAGAGACAATTACCCCAGAATTTAATAGGAAGATGAGATTGAAACAAAAGAGCCCCGGCAGTCTCTAACAAATGCCTATGTTTTCTTTCAACTACACTATTTTGTTGTGGAGTGTGAGGACAAGAGGTTTGATAAATGATCCCTCTTTCAGAAAAGAAAGAGAACCAGAGGAAGAGGATCCTAGCTCTAAAGCATTATCACTTCTCACAGTCTGAACTCTAGTTTGAAACTGTGTTTCAACCATAGAAATAAAAGCCTTTAACAAATCAAAAGCATTGCTCTTTCCCCCCATCAGATGTGTCCAGGTAGCCCTAGTATAGTCATCTACTATTATAAGGAAGTACTTAGAACTAGAGTGAATAGGAGTGGAGTAAGGACCCCAAGTATCTATGTGAATAAGCTGAAAAGAATGAGTGGACTGAATAGAACTATCAGGAAAATGGAGTCTAGTTTGTCTTGCTAAGGGGCAAATGGGACATGTGAAAGTCTTCTTGGAAGACAATCCACTATCAAGACCGGAAATAAGTTTCATTTTGGAAAAGGGAATGTGTCCAAGTCTATAATGCCAAACAACATCATAATTATTCACTTTATTTGAATTAACCATGGTATTTACATATGAATTGTCAACAACAACATTAGTAGACACTACAGGTAAAGAAGAAATAACAGAAGAACAAGAATTGATATTAACAGACTCAACATGAGAAGTCACATGCTGAAACAACTTGTAAAGTCCATTGTCCAGTCTACCAAGCACCACTGGCTTCCTCACTGAAGGGCCCTGGAAAGTGCAAGCAGACTTGGTAAACTGTACAACATCATCACAATGAGACAAAAGTATATGGACAAATATGAGATTATGTTTGAAACTAGGGATGTAAAGAACATTATGAAGGATTAAGTCAGGGAATAAAGCTAAAGAACCAACATTGGTAACCTTTAATTTGTACCCATTTGGGAGAGACACAAGATAAGGAATAGGAAGATTGATTATATCAAAAAGCAAACTCCTAATGGAAGTCATAGGAGCAGTAGCTCTAGAGTCTGTTATCCAAACAATGCCATTCACACTAGACAACATACAAGCTCCATAAGAAACACCCTCATAAGGCGTGAGCTTACCAGCAAAGTTAGCAGAGGCCAAGAGAGGTGGAGAATATGGGGAAGTAGAGATTTGGGATTGTTGTAATAAGATCATCAGCTGGGAGTATTGATCCTTGGTAAGGCCAGGTATCACAGAGGACTCCTCATGCTCAACTGGACCATCAGAACCACCAGGCACAGAGGAACCACCAGAGGATTCAAGCTCAACATGTGCATCAGTTCTGCGAGGAGGAGATCCTTTGTTGAACTTGAAATTGGGAGGATATCCATGCAACTTATAACATTTGTCAATAGAATGTCTAGGCTTCTTGTAATATTTACAGGTAAGTGAAATCCTGGGAGCCTCAAAAGAAACCTTACAGGGAAATGATGGCTTAGAAGTCCCAACATTGAAAGAAGTAGATGGTGTTGAGAATTGGGAGGCAGAAGACACCTGCCTCTGCTTCTCATCAGATAATAAGATGTTGTACACATTTCCAACAGATGGAAGTGGTTTCATCATTAGAATGTTGCTGCGAGTTTGCATGCAGGTATCATTCAGACCCATAAGGAACTGATAAGCCTTCTGCTCTTCATCCTCAACAGCTTTACCCCACAAGTACAAACTCTAATCTTATAAGATGCTATTTCATCCCAGAGTTGTTTGATTTTGTTAAAATAAGAAGCTATGTCTAAAGACCCTTGAGAGATATGTGCTAACTCTTTCTTTAGTTCAAAGACTCTGGCCCCAACAGCCTTACGATATCTCTCCTCTAATTTACACCAAATATCCTTAGCATATTCAGAATACTCTACGCTACGAGATATTTCTTTTGACATGGAATTAACCAACCATGACACCACAAGATCATTACATCTTTTCCACTGGCGTGCCAGAGGAGACCCAGGAAGTGGCTTTGTAGAGGTACCACTGATAAAATCAAGTTTATTATGAATGGAGAGAGCAACTAAGATGTTTCTCCTCCATCTGCCATGGCAGGTTCCATCAAACGGACTAGAAACCAAGGAGTTTTCCCAGCACATCTGATAGATACACATATAGTGGATGACACAGATGTGTAAAGTCATCCTCATGAAACACAGTACGAGATGTAGTAGAGGAAAAGGAAGGTGTAATTGTAGGATTATCATTCATCATTGAGAGAAAAATATCACAACAAACAAAACAATCAACAAACTTATCAGATATGAAGAAGAAACTGATTTATCCCCCCCCCCTCTTTTGCAACTGAAAAGAGAACAAACTTGTGAACAAAACTTCCGGTGGCGCAGCAAAATACCGACGAGGAAACCCTAGCTCAAAATAGACAAATAGATCAGCCAGGTCCAGTCAAAACATCCATAGAAAATTAAAATCCAGAAGAAACAAGTAACAATGCGATAAAATCATCCTGGGAAAATCCAACCAAAATCCTAATCCAGTGTAAATACAATCAAAACCAAAACTCGATGAAAACTTAAAAGGTTAACATCGATCGAAAGCAAATGAGACGATCTACCAGAATCTATGCTCTGATACCATGTTAAGTACAAAGATTTAGAGAAGAAATGACAAAATCTAAGATGGGGTTCATGACCTGAGAGAAGCAGATATTTTCTATTGAGTAAAAAATAAAAATCTGTCTTTACAAGAATGAGAAGGTCACTTATAAATAGTGGGCCTTGACTCGGTGACCCAATTACAAAGCAATACAACATGGGCCAATTTTAATTACAATAATGGCCCAAAGATAACATCAGCCTTTATCTAATACTCTAACACATGAATTAGAAGCCATTCGATTAATGATTTATGGACCTGAATACAAATTATTTAATAAAATTGATACTTGGGGCTGGTCACGAATAGATATTCTATCAAGTATTAGCTAACTTCAATCAACATAATTATTGGATAACATTATTCGTCAAGACACAGACGCAAAAAAAATCACTTAGCATTTGTTACTCTTAATAATTTCCATGATTTTATAATGTATCACAACTTTAAATGCTATGTTCCACCAACATCCGAGACGGATCCAAAATTTAAGTTCTATAAATTCAATCTTTACAGTTTTTAGTATTACACTCATTGTATTTTAAATTATGAGTTCATATCTATAATTTATTACAATTTTAATAATTTTTACTTGTAAATTTATGTTACGCATAAAACAAATAGGGAGACTTACACATAAATACAACTCACACACATATATTGTAATTATGTGGTCTATATTTAACTTTGCAAAGTTGTAGCCCAAAAATAATAGGTTAAGATTCAACATACAATTCTAAATAGGTTCTCGAAATTGCTATTCATTTTTTTTAAATTGCTCAAGCTTTTAATCTAATTTTCGAATCAATAATTGCGACTCAAACATTAGTTCCACAAAATAAATCCATTTGGGTGGTGAAAATTAGATTTTAAGATAATCCAGTATTGTTGAACACACTTAAATAAGTGAATTTAAATTTCGAACGTGATTTTATGCGAAATTTGGAGTGAATGTTGCTTAAACTTGTTAGAATAATATAAAGAAGTTGTATATAAAATTTGAAGTCATTTAATGAAGATTTGGACTGGTCCACAAATATTGACCAAGCTTAAATAAGTGATTTAAATTACAAATTTGATTTTGTGAGAATTTTGGTGTGAGTGTTATTTAGACCTGCTAGAAACAGTATAAGGAGGTTGTATATAAAATTTGAATTCATTTAATAAAGATTTGGACTGATTTTGAACAAGAATTACAACTGAAAATCGAAGAAGAAGTTCGTCTACAGACACTAGTATAAAGGTGTATAAAAATGTATAATATTGTATAAGATATTTTTATACACCCATATACACTATTATACAATATTATACATCATTATACAAAAACTGACTTCGTCTTCTTCGTTGCGTCTTCTCACAAATTTAACTCAAATCTACTCCAAATTACTTTATTTAAATTTTAAACTCATTTTGATGTTTTCAATCAATTGGAACAATACCCAATCCAAACAACTAACAAACTCAAAAAATCCTATTTTCGAAAGCAAAACTTTGAATGGCTTTCAATGGTAGACTTCTATTCTTCCATTTTCTTACATTGCAATCACCTTTTGTCTGAAGAGAAATATAAGAATTAAAAAAAAATCCATGAAAAAATGATGATTCTTATCTGCAAAAGTTCCCACCTTTTGTCTCTAGAAATTTCAATTTCTCTCTACTTTTTGTGGTCTGTTTGGACGAAAGAAAGTAGAGAGACGAAGAAAGACAACAATGACATTAGAAAAGGGAGAAGAAATAAAAATAACAGTAGAAAGTGAATATAACCCTTAAAAATATTAATGTGGGCTAAAGGTTGAAAAGTTTCTTTCATGTTATGTACAACCTAGACCAAATAGGGTAATAATTTTATATCTGTGCCATTTTCGATTAGACCATTGGGCCAAGTGACAAGGGCTGCAATTCTTCCTAAAAATATTAGGTTCATACAAACTCGGACTAATACATTGCATCTGCCTCCTCCACACCTCTTTTTATCACCCGCAAAATATTGTGTTATTGTTGGTTTAAAGGATTTTTCAATTGAAGTGACAAATTTGAGTAGGAATTATTTTATTATAGAGTCGCCACTTGAGATTGATTTTGTTTGTGTTTCAATTCACATTTAATTTGAATCGCTAATCAAAGGAAGGTTTGACTCTATTTTTATTGGTCTGCAAAAATAGGAGACTGGGTAAGAAATTATATTGACCGGGGAGAAGGTATGAGGTTGTCATGACCCAAAATACACTAGTCATGATGGCACCTAACCCAACCCGCTAGGTCAGCCAATTAACAGTAAACACAATTATAGTTAAATAAAAGTGATCAACAAATAATATATCTGGATTCCATACAATATTCTAAGGACTGGTAGTACAAGTCATGAGCTTCCAAGACTTAGAAATCGAAGTCTACATAAACATATTAGTAAAATCTAAAGCTACCAAGGACAAGTGGCAACTATAGCCGGAACGCAAGTACATCTTCGATGCCAGCTCCCGCCTTACACAACAACTCCAGCTTCAAAATCAGTACACAAGGTGCAGAAGTGTAGAATGAGTATAATCGACCCCATGTACCCAGTAAGCATCTTGTCTAACCTCGGTGAAATAGTGACGAGACTTTTTAATTAAAATATACTCACTGATATAAGCTGTGCAGTAGACTAGCAACATAACAATACTAGAATATAACAAAAAAGAGTAAAAGAAATAGTAAATGATTACTAGAAGAAATCGCGGTCAATATTCCTCAATATCCCGACCAATCCTTTCCTTAACGCGATAACCAACAAACCACGGTAGTAAATTTCATAGTGTGAGAAATGTATTCAAGATATCGATCAAATGGCACGGCAACACCCTTCGTGCATTTATCTCATCCTCACCAAATATATGAATGTAAGTCAAATCAATTGGCATGGCAACACCCTTCGTGCATTTATCACTTCTTTACCGAGCATACGTATAACAATACCAATAAGGTGAAAGAAATTCCAATAATAATAATGATAAATTGGGAGATACACAGGTAGCAATAACGAACAACGCAATGCATATGGGTAACAGTAACAGACTAGATAGGAGGCATAGAAGTAGTGATAGCATTTAAGGTAGAAGAACATAAATTTCACTAGCTAACATGGTGGAAGGCATAGATATAGATATAACAAACATGAAGGAAAGCATGATCTTTATAAGCTAAACAAATAGAAGGCATGAATAACTAATATGGTAGAGGGCTTATACGAAAGTGCAACAAATGAGAAACGACATGGATGTATATATGACAACAAGAAGGAAAACATGAATTTTGCAAGTTAAACAGATAGAAGGCATAGACAACACAACAACAATTGAGATAGAGTACAAAGACAGAACAACAACGACAAGTCACATAGAAAACATAGGTGCAACGGTAACAGTTCAAGGTAAAGACATGAATGTACACACAAGGAAATGATATCACAACATAATGTATGTCTCTCGTCCTTACCTGCACGGAAATACCCCTCGTGCCATGAACACATGATAATATAAAAATATGATAATGTAAATTAAATGGCACGGCATCACACTTCATTTTTTTACTCTCATCCTTACATGATAATGTAAGTGAAAATATGATAATGTAAATGAAATGGTACGGTATCACCCTTCGTGCTTTTACTCTCATCCTCATATGATAATGTATATGCAATGGCACGACATTACCCTTCGTGCTTTATACTCTTCCTCACATGATAATGTATATGCAATGGCATGACATCACCCTTCGTGCTTTACACTCTTCCTCACATGATAATGTATATGCAATAGCACGGTATCACCCTTCGTGCTTTACACTCTTCTTCACCAAGCACGTGTATATCAATAACAATAAGGAAGGAAGCATGAAAAAATCAAGGAGAGTAATTAAGAAAATATTCCAAATGAACATCAATCATAGCTTTCATGCCAATAACAATTCAACCTCAAGAACCTTATAATTCAAGTATTTCAACAAATCTAAGAATTAATCTTCAACTCAAGTATAGAATCCAATATCTCAAGAATAACGGTCGTAACGATGTATTAGTGATAAAGTATAGTGATGACCAAATTTAGCACATCAATAGTTTCACAAAAATTTGTCAAATTTTAATCAAGTTATAATAAGCTAAGTCTTGGTTTCTAGCATTTAATTTTATATTCTTAGTAATCTAGATGTCAAGTAAGACACGAAACAAGAAGGTCACATAGTTCTACAAGGAACAATTAATTGTATAATTTACCTCCGAGCATGATTAACCTTGGCACATGCATATACGATCATTACCTCATATATGTATCACCCCCACATGTAGAAAACAATATCAATTAGTAGGAAAAATTTTTTCAACAAAGTTAGGCAAGACACTTACCTCAAACAAGTCGAATCCAATACCGAGCAAGCCAAACAATACTCTAGAAATGTCATCCCATGCGTACTGACCTTTTAACGGCTCGAAACTAGCCAAAAGCAACTCAAGAACACCAAATAATGCCAAAGGAAACAAATCAAATCGATAAAGGTCAAATCTTTAATCAAAAGCCCAAAGTCAACCAAAAAGGACAATAAAGGTCAATATCAGGCCCGCCTTTAATTACGAATCCAAGCTTATCCGAGCAAAGCCCGAACCAATACAAGCTCACACAAACAAAACTGACTCAATCGAAGTCTGATAGCTCACCAATTCACCAAAATATCGCTCTTGGGTGTTTATAACCCAATAGTCAAACCCACACTAGTTGGGTCCCATATCTCCCGGAATACTCCTCCAAAACTCACCAACTTTGAGTATGTTGTTCTCCTTATATAGGAGAACATAACCCCAAAAGGAATCGAGAAATAAACGCCTCTAACCCATTTTCAAATTTTTAAAATTTAGGACATATAACACTAGGTCTTGATTTAAAGAATTAAATGGATTTTCAATTAAAATCATTGATTGAAGCATAAACCAAGGGAATGAATCAAAGGAAAATACTTAGGTTATGCTTTAGGCCTTACCCCATGGAAGAAGCTTGAAGAACAACCTTGAATTCTATCAATCCCAAACTTTCAAAATGAGAAAAACTCCAACAACATTAATAGCCAAACATGCCCAATTGTTCTGTCTCGTTTCTTGTGCCAAACGATCTTGAAATTGCTTTTAATGCCTCCAATGGATTCCTCGTGAACTTCCGGTCACGTTAGGTTTTCGAATCACTCCATTTGACCTTATAATAAAGGAATATGTTGGTTTCAATATTTGAAAATAGTGCAGATTTTTAAATATGAATCCAGTGACAATTGTGTAAGTAATCTGACAAATGTAGCAACCCAATTCTTAGTAAAATAACCATAAATTCCTTATACGTTGTCGAAACTTGATGATTTCAATTGCTATGGTTCCGAAATTACGATACGGATATAATGATTTAGTTGAAACATGAATAAAAGGCCATTTGCTCAATATGGTAATCTTTATGCCCAAATCTACGTCGAATTCGAAAACAATCAACATACAATCCAAACTTCATCGGAATTTAATCAAACTTTGTAGACATGTCCAAAATTATCATACAAACTTAGTGGAATAATTAAAACCTGATTCTGAGTCCGTTTACCCAAAAGTTAAACCTTAGTCATCTCTTCCAACTTAAAGCTTCTAAAACGAGAATCATTCTTCCAAATCAATCTCGAACCGCTCAAAAACCGAAACCAACCATACACGCAAGTCATAATACATAATATGAAGCTACTCAAAGTCTCAAACCACTGAATGGAACGCTAAAGCTCAAAACGCCTGGTCGGGTCGTTACATTCCCCCTACCCCCCCTACACACTTAAACATACGTTCATCCTCGAACGTACCAAGAGTCATTCCAAAGCCATCAAATCGCCATATACCCTCACCATACACATAACCTTGGGTGATCCTATGTCACCCCAATCCATATAAGCCCGACAACACCACCTAATAGAGGATCCTTACTTCAACCGTACTCCATAAACCTTAAAAACCCAAATCCCCAACATCCAGAATTGATTATATAACCCGATTCTTGCATCTATGCACCGTATAACTTTGAACAAGATATATCAATCCATAACCATATCTCAAGACATAAGCACATGATATACCACATAACTCAAATACTCAAGCAATAACTTCTGACCGCAATAGTTGCTCTATAACTAACCCGACACCGGTAACATACCTCACATCAACTAAAATCTTGTTTAGAACCTCTGTACACTACCAATGAAGAAAGAAACATACAGAAACTCATAACCACTCATAAGATCAAAGGGTCAAGAAGCCCACTCGTCCTACAAGGACCATTCCCCAATTCTGAGCAAAAATATGGTATCATTCTCCCAAACATTCCTTATCCCTATACGATAGTGCAAATCTTAGGTCTAGAAACCTCATTGCTGCCAATAAAAGCAGCCCAATCGACAAGTCACACAAAAAGTCATATGAAGCCCCACGCAACACGATTCAGTACACCAAATAAGTAAAAATTCAGACATAACAGATAATAGTAAGAAAGTTAAATAAGAAGTCTACTGAGCAAGTTAAACATGCGGGGTAATATTAACATCTTACTATGAACTATTTTTCATAAATTAGAAGCAAAACACACGAAATAAGCATAAGGATTACATCTCATCACTGTATTGTTACGGCGCACAACTTGATCCAATCATATCAATCCAATAAGGGTACCCATCGAGCCAAAATGCTCGGTCTCACTAATCACATATGTGTCAACATCAAGCACGATAGAGTGCACAAATATAGTTGTGGGAAGATGATTAGGCACAGACAATACTGAGAAATACAAGCACAACTATAGTGCAATAAGTAAATCAACATCACGAGGGCCATCTCGCCCATAACGCCATAAGGACTAAATGGAATTACAATATGCATGTGAATAATCATGTAACCCTCACAATCTGTCATAGCATAAGAGAGAAACACATATCATAGACCAAGGCACGAATAACATCCATTCTGCCCGATGATAAACCTGTGGTAACAGCCGCGCAAGAGCAAGCAATTCCGATCTGATATAGAATACACATTCTCATTAGGCTCACAAATAATCCCAAACCAAATTATGATCATTCCTAAACATGTAAATAACCATCCAAAATTCCATAGTAATCTATCCATAACACATTCCATCAATTATCCAATCCTCAACATTTCTTTAGAATTCGCAATCAAGGAATAGTCTGCCTACGAGAATATCCAGTATCTGAACCTCATGAATACCAGAATCTCCATATATGATCTCAACACCACTACTCGCATGGTTGATATGCCACGCATACTCCATCATCTTATAGAAAGATACCCATAAGTCAAAACACAATGCACCTGCCAACATTCGCACTCTCCTCTGGCGACATCAAATAGTGCCAGCATTCTCTTAAACACCTGAAATTGTTCATGTCATCAAGAACGCATGTCCTTCCCTTCAAAACAAACCACAACCTTGAACTCGCAACTTTCAACCCCACACGGCGCACCGCCACTACTATGCTAACTCGTGAAATTACAAAAATCTCATAATCAACTCTAAACCATAAGCAAGTTGAACACCTCATCAACCGAGAACCTTTTATTTAAATCAATCCAGGAGAACATCACCACACACAATATATCTTCTATACCTGTAGAAAACATCAACGTCGGGTTGTGGCCATAACCATGGTGAATTCTTTGGAACTCATTAACACATAATCAATTCATCAGAACTGATCTCCTCTAACTCAATCGAGTCACACAGACTGCCAACCCGAAAGTAACTTAATCTGATATGCTCGCTCTGAAGGAACCTTCTACAAATCCGAAATTGTTTCTTGCATCTCTCTAATATTGCCATGTAGAATCATTCTTGACATAGAAATACCACAGATCTGATCACCATTCACTATCGATCTCATGTCGTATTCATCCATAGATTCAGGAGTCCCTCAATGCAACATATGATCTGAAACTCGTCAGAACCTTCTCGAGAACCACTCACCTTACTCTGATCATCAATACATAGCCAATATGCACCGAGCAATCCGCGCTTCACCGACACATGACTATTCAAAGAAACAACCAAGCAATCCCTCAGCCCGAAAACTTATACAACGTATGATCCTGTAATTCGATCGTCGATAAAAGACTCCCCCACTTATCTCGAACCTATAGAGAACGCGTCTTTTACTTTAATTTTAGACCGTCCAAGTGTAAAGTTAGGAGGACGATGTTTGGATTAGTTTCCGTTATAAATAGACAGCCCTTAAGGCTTAGAGGGACACACCTTACCTTACCCCTTTCACATCCTTCTGAAAAAACTCTCTTGTAACCTCTCTTGTAAAAATCTATTCAGTGAAATAAATTAACATCTTTAATCTATGGAGCAATCCAAACCTATGAAAGAAGAAATCCCCGATATACAGTATCAAGTAAGTTTTTTTTTAAAATATGTATAGCTAAATACATATATTCCTGAAATCTCTAGATTATCATAATTGTTATCATGTTATAACTGTTATTTAGAATAATTTTAGTAAGTTTGCCATGAATAATTATGCTGAGAGTAGTTTAAGCCCAGACTATGCCATCCTAAGGGTGAAACCAGTAAGGCAGAAGGCCGTGGTAGGGAAGTAACCAGAGTTGAGGCGCTGTTAGGGTAAAACGATTGAAGCAAAAAATCATGGTAGTGACTAAAAGAATTGTTCTTAATAACTTGTTATAGGATGACGATAAACATGATAAACGAAGAGATTAAAGGAATATTTTTAGCCAAAACATCAAACAAAAATGGATCATCCTTACATCTTAGATAACACTGATGAATATAAAATAACCATTTTACACATACTTAGATCACTAAATAATGATATCAAAAATATAATATTTGACAAATTACTTATGAACGAAATACTAGAACTAATGACCCAACAATGGTATGATTTAGCAGAATTATCTGACTTAGAAGAAGAGAATACAATAAGCCTATCTGAATTTGATATACTTACAGAGGATATATATTCAGACTAGATGAACCTAACAGAAACCCGAAAAATAATAGAATTACAAGAACATAGATTACATCAAAATATGCAATTATATCAAGAATCTAAAGATCTAATCTTTTTAGAACATATAAGAGATAATATAAAACAATTAAAAGAACTACATAATAAGGATAAACTAGAAAAACTAAATATAAACAAATTAATAACATTCTTCCAACTCCAAAAAATTAATATAAACGAATATATAGAAACAGGAGAAATAGAATATGTAGAATATATAACAAATTGTAAAATAGAAATATCAAAATTAGAATCTATAATAAGAGAATATTATGATTAAGCATGATAAATCAAGAATATTTACCATACTGGATAGAAATTACGGAAAAAATAGAAGCTTTAGAACAACAACTAAAATTAACAATCAATACTTACTTAATAACAAAGGATATAGACCTTCTGATAAATATACAACAAGACATAACGGAAATATTAAAAATAAAACCGTTACAAACAGAATATTACAATAAAATATTTACAATATAAAAATAGTCATAAATACAACAAATCCACTAAAGACTAAACAAAAATATAATCTGAACCACTTTTAAAGAATGATAGAAAAATACAGAATAACTACTTACATGACAAAAAGAATGCTAGAAAAATATAAAATACTAGTCCTATATTTTATCAAAGAATTAAAACCTACTGACATAAAAATAGATATTTGGGAAAAAATACTTAAATACGAAAAAGAAGTAGAAGACCCACAAAATACATACGATTTGGTAGAAGAATATTCAGACTTATGAAGATTTATGAACAAAAGCTAATCGGAGCTAAATCCGACCCACAAACCCCCCAAAATGGTATGATTTATGAACAAAAGCTAATCGGAGCTAAATCCGACCCACAAACCCCCCAAAATGGCCCAAAATACACTAGTCATGATGGCACCTAACCCAACCCGCTGGGTCAGTCAATTAACAATAAACACAATTCTAATTAAATAAAAGTGATCAATAAATGATATATTTGGATTCCATACAATATCCCAAGGACTAGTAGTACAAGTTATGAGCTTCTAAGACTTAGAAATCGAAGTCTACATAAACAAATTAGCAAAATCTAAATCTACCAAGGACAAGTGGCAGCTATAAACGGAATGCGTGTGTATCTTCGATGCCAGCTCCTACCTTACACAGCAACTCCAGCTCCAATATCTTCACACAAGGTGTAAAAGTATAGTATGAGTATAATCGACCACATGTACCCAGTAAGTATCTTGTCTAACCTCAGTGAAGTTGTGATGAGATTTTTTTAATTAAAAGATACCCATTGATATAACCTGTGCAGTAGATTAGCAATAGAATAATACTAGAACATAACAGAAAAGAGTAAAAGAAACAATATGTGAAGTAGAAAATGATTACTAGAAGAAATCACGGTCATTATTCCTTAATATCACGAGCAATCCTTTCCTTAACGCGATAACCAACAAACCACGGTAGTAAATTTCATAGTCTGAGAAATGTACTCAAGATATCGATCAAATGGCACGACAACACCCTTCGTGCATTAATCTCATCCTCACCAAATATATGAATGTAAGTCAAATCAATTGGCACGGCAACACCCTTCGTGTATCTATCTCTTCCTTACCGAGCATGCATATAACATTACCAACTAGGTGAAAGAAATGCCAAAAACAATAATGATAAAATGGGAAATACACAGGTAGAAAACAATATCTATTAGTAGGAAAACTTCCCCCAACAAATTTAGGCAAGACACTTACCTCAAACAAGACGAATCCAATACCGAGCATGCCAAACAATACTCTAGAAATACCATGCCACGCGTACCGACCTTTCAACAGATTGAAACTAGCCAAAAGATTCTCAAGAACATCAAATAATTCCAAATTAAACAAACTCAATCTATAATGGTCGAATCTTTAAACAAAAGCCCAAAGTCAACCAAAAGGTCAACAAAATTTAATATCGGGCCCGCCTTGGATTACTAATCCGAGCTTACCCGAACAAAGACCGAACCAATACAAGCTCATATGAACGATACCCGACTCAATCAGAGTCTCATAGCTCAACCAATTCGCCAAAACATCGCTCTTGGGTGTTCATAACCTAAGAGTCCAACCCACACTAATTGGGTCTCATATCTCCCGAAATACTCATCTAAAACATGCCACATTCGAGTATGTTGTTCTCCTAATATAGGAGACCAAAACCCCAAAAGGAATCAAGAAATAAACGCCTCTAACTCATTTTCAAAATTTAAAATTTAGGATATAACCTGAGGTCTTGATTTAATGAATTAAATGGATTTTCAATTAAAATCATGGATTAAAGCTTAAATCAAGGGAATGAATCAAAGAAAAATACTTAGGTTATGATTTAGACCTCACCCCATGGAAGAAACTTGAAGAACATACTTGAATTCTCCCAATCCCAAACTTTCAAGATGAGAAAAACTCCAACAATATTAATAGCCAAAAATGGCCAGATGTTCTGCCTCGTTTCTTATGCCAAACGATCCCAAAACTCTCTTTCGATGCCTCCAGTGGGCTTCTCGTGAAATTCCAGTCACGTTAGGCTTTTGAATCACTCCATCTGACTGACCTTATAATGAAGGAGTATTGTTAGTTTAAATATTTAAAAATAATGCAGATTTTTAAATACGAATTCAGTGGCAATTGCGTAATTAATATGAAAAATCTGGCAACCTAATTCTTAGTAAAATGATCATAAATGCCCCATACGATGTCGAAATTTGATGATTTCAGTTGCTATATATCCAAAATTACGATGCGAACATATGGTTTAGTCAAAGCACGAATCAAAGGTCATTTGCTAAATATTATAACCTTTATGCTCAGATCGACGTCGAAACCGAAAACAATTACCATTCCAACTTAAAGCTACTAAAACGAGAATCATTCTTCCAAATCAATCTCGAACCGCTCAAAAATTGAAACTAACCATACACGCAAGTCATAATACATAATATGTAGCTACTTAAAGTCTCAAACCGCCAAATGGAACGCCAAAGCTCAAAACGATCGGTCGGGTCGTTACAAAGGCATTCCGTGAATCCCATGGTTCTAGCACGGTCATTTTTATTGACTAAAACTTGGCTAGAATTATTTTTGGATAAAACTATATATTAAATTATTATTGTCTATTATTGTTTGATAACTAATCGAACTGTTTATTAATTTTTATTATTGTCTATTGTTTTTGTTGTTGTTGAGCGTGTAAGCACACAAGGTCTTTATCTGGTTATGTATGTTTAACCAAGGAATGGGTATGAACACATGGTCGAAGAAACTACCAGTTATGTCGATTTATAAGCAGCTTATTACTAAAATTGGTCAATTCATTAAATATTACTCCATTTGTTTCAATTTAGATGAGGTAGTTTGATTCGGCACAGAGTTAAAGAAAAAGGAAAAAGACTTTTGAAACTTATGGTATTAAAAGCTTAAGGGGTAAAAGATTTGTGGGACCATGACATTTGTGTGGTTATAAAACTTTCTCATTAAGGGTAAAATGGGTAAAATGAAGAGTTTAAAGTTGAATTATTTCCAAATTTAGAAACGTGTTATTTATTTTGAAACAAACTAAAATGTTAAGTACCTCATCTACTAAGTTTGCTAGAAAATCTATAAATACAGTAGTTCAAAATAGAATTTAACAGTACAAGTAAAATATCAGAAGGTGACTCCGAGGCCTACGAACATAGCGACAAGTTTACCTTGAGTCTCCACAACAATTTTTGACCAGTCAGCTAATAATCCACAATAACCGAGGCACCTGGATCTGCACAAAAATGTGCATAAGTGTAATATGAGTACACCACAACGGTACCCAGTAAGTATCAAGACTAATTTCGATAGAGTAGTGACGAGGGACAGTGAAGACACCTACCGGACTAAACAACCTGAATAAGTGTGAAAGTGAACTAACAGAGAAACAATATAAATATAAAACTAAATAGGATAAGGAATACAAAACAATACTCGCAATGGTACACTAGTAACAACGATATTTAAAATGAAGCAGTCAGGTAGTAACATTGTAAATTAAGCTGAACACAGTCTAAGTCTGGTGAAACCAAGTAAAGGAAAACCAGCAACAACTCAATAAGAACAACCGCTTTCACACCGGATCTGTTAAATCATTTCCACGAGGTACCAAACCTCATAAACACAGCTCACGGGTCCCAATTCATGAAACCTAATCACTTCGCATCTTGTGCCGACATTGCAACTCATAACCACACTGACGACTCTCGTGCCAATAGAACGATTCTCACACAGAAGGCAAGTAGACACGAGTACGTATAATAGTGAATAACGTCAGGATTCATCTTCTAAAACTGTCACGACCAAATTTCCCCTCTGTATGACGTCGTGACGGCACCTTGTCTCTACGACTAGGTAAGCCTAACATTTGCGGAATAATGAAATGAAAACATAAATTTAACAATTAACTGTAGCAATAACAACATAACTAGGTACCATGCCTCCTGGCATATACAATAAACAACTATTCAAAAATACATAGAAAATCCCAAAACCCGGAACACCGTGAATCACAAACTACAGAAAGGAAAATCTAGTGTCTCTATACATCAGAGTCTATCAAAAGAAAAATACAAAAGATAATGGACATGGGGAAGAGTAGAAGGGGACTCCGAGTTCTGCGGACGCGTCAGATATACCTTGAAGTCTCCAAAGCTGTCTCGACTCACTGATAGTGCGGTTGATAAGGAGCACCTGGATCTGCACACGAAAAATATGTGCATAAGAGTAGCATGAGTACACCACAATCAGTACCTAGTAAGTGCCAAGCCTAACCTCGGGCGAGTAGTGACGAGGTCAGGTCAGGACCCTACTGGTATATATAATAATAAGGCAAGGCAAGAATGAAATATCGCAGTAAAATAAAGACTGAAATTTAACAAGAAAGAATTCATAGAAGGTAACAACTCAGTACACAGAAATACAACAAGGGATCTCCCGAGATACCGTCCCGTAGTCCCAAACGTAAATGTTCAGGGGGATCTACCGGAATACCGTTTCGTAGTCCTATAGTAAATATGCATAACATGGGGATCTACAGGAATACCGTTAATACCGTTCCGTAGTCCCAAAGTAAATAAGCAGAACATGGGGATCTACCGGAATACCGTTCCGTAGTCCCAGAGTAAATATGCAGAACATGGGGATCTACCGGAATGCCGTTCCGTAGTCCCAAAGTAAATATGCAGAATAGGGGGGTCTACTGGAATACTGTTCCGTAGTCCCAAAGTAAATATGCAGCTTAAACAATAGAACTCGACAGCTACAACATGAAATCTTACAAATTAGACTAAGTACAAGTCAAGAAAAAATAGGAAACATCCACTAAACATGCTGCACAAAATTCAGATAAACAATTAAGGCAAGTAGGCATGCTATTTTTTGTCTAGCAGGACACTACACATGTTTATAAGACTCAATTAAGAAGGAAAAACAGGTTACTACTTAGTAGAAATCGGGTTTTTACAAAAATTAGCCCGTGTACGTACTCGTCACCTCACTTACACGACGCTTACATATCAAACAATACCAAATCCTAAGGGGATTCCCCTCCCCCCCACAAGGTTAGGCAAGCCACTTACCTCGAACCAAGCTCAATCAATCAGTCACAATGCCTTTCCCACGAATATCTAGCTCTGGGTCGCCCAAATCTTGCCAAATCAATTACATAACGTAAATATAGCTACAAGAAACTAATCTAGCTAATGAAATCAAAGCTAAAGCAAGAAATTAGAAAAAATGTCCAAAATGCCTCCCCGACCCCACGTCTCAAAATCGGGTAAAAGTCATAAAATATGAACACCCATTCACTCACGAGTCCAACCATACCAAAATTAGCCAATTCCGATCACAACTCGACCTTCAAATCCTCAATTTGTGGTTTATGAAGTTTCTACAATTTTTCCCAAATTTCCATCCCAAAGTACTAATTAAATGATAAAATCAGTGATATATTCATGTATATTAACCAAATCCGAGTTAGAATCACTTACCCCGATGAGTGTTTTGAAAAACCCACGAAATATAGTCTCAAATCGAGCTCCCAAGGTCTAAAAATGAAATAATAACCTAAACCTCGGTTATATAGTACATTCTCTGAACTCACCATGTGCGGTCCGCACAATTCCAAGTGTGGCCGCACATCCCAGCTCATGCGGTCGCACAAAAATTGTGCGGCCGCACTCTCCTGGTGACTGCACTGCCAGGCTTTAGTATTTTGGCCATAACTTTCTCTACAGATGTCTAAATGATGACTGCTTTTTCTTACTAGAAACTAGATACAAATGGATATAATATTTATTTTTAAATCATCTCAAAATTCCTCGTAGATAAAAAGATATAAGCTTCTGAAGTCGGACCAGCGAATCTGAGAGTTCGAGAGTGCGGCCGCACACAAAATTGTGCGGCCCGGACACTCCTCTGTGGCCTAAAGTGCCACCGCACACAAAATTGTTCGGTATGCACAATCCCCCTGAGGTCCGCACTTCCCTTTTTCCTCAGCACTCCCAAAATGTGCGGTCCGCACTTCCATAGACCCCCAGAACAACATTAGAGTGCCGAAAAGTCCGTACGCTCTCAAAACTCACCCGATGCCCCCAGGACCTCAACCAAACATACCAACCAATCCTAAAACATCATACGAACTTAGTTGATCCTTCAAATCACATCAAAAAACGCTAAAATCATGAATCATCTTCCGATTCAAACTTAAAGAACTTGAAACTTCCAAATTCGACAACTGATGTCGAAACCAACCAAACCACATCCGATTGACCCCAAATTTTGCACACAAGTAAAAATCAACATTACGGACTACTCCAACTTTCAAAATCGAAATTCGACCCCTTTATCAAATATTCCACTACCGGTCCAAAACTTCAAAAATTCAACTTTCGCCGTTTTAAGCCTAATTGAGCTATAGACCTCCAAAACACAATTCGGACACAATCTAAGCCCAAAATCACCCAACGGAGCTAACAGAATCGACAGAATTCCATTCCGGAGCCGTCTTCACACTGTTCCGACTACAATCCAAATTCTAAGACTTAATCTCCCATTTAGGGACTAAGTGTCCCAAAACACTCCAAAAACCCAAATGAAACCTCCCGGCAAGTCACAATAACAGAAAATGGATATGGGGAAAGTAGTTAATAGGGGATCAGGGTTATTACTCTCAAATCAACCGGTCGGGTCGTTACATCCCCCCTCATAAAATAATCGTTCATCCTCGAACAAGCATAGAGACATACCTGAAGTGGTGAAAAGATGAGGATAACGGCTGCGCATATCCTGCTCGATCTTCCAAGTCCCCTCCTCGACCGGCTGACCCCACCACTGAACCTTAACTGATGCAATGTTCTTTGACATTAGCTTTCGAACCTGTATGTCTACTGACTCCTCAACATAAGATAAATCCTTTTCCAACTGGACTGAGCTGAAATCCAACACATGAGATGGATCGTCGTGATACTTCCGGAGCATAGAAACATGGAATACCGGATGAACTCCTGCTAGACTGGGAGGCAAGGCAAGCTCATAAGAAACCTGCCCAATTCGCCGTAATACCTCAAATGGACTAATGAACCTTGAGCTCAGCTTGCCCTTCTTTACAAACCTCATAACGCCCTTCATATGCAAAACCCGGAGCAAGACTCTCTCTCCAACCATGAATGCCACATCGCGAACCTTCCAATCTGTATAACTCTTCTGACTGGACTGGGCTGTGCGAAGTCTATCCTGAATCTCCTTAACCTTCTCCAAAGCGTCCTGAACCAAGTATGTGCCCAATAACCTAGCCTCCCCCGGCTAGAACCAACCCACTGGGTGACCGACACCGCCTACCATACAGAGCGTCATACGGTGCCATCTAAATGTTGGACTGATAACTGTTGTTGTAGGCAAACTCCTCAAGGGGAAAGAACTGATCCCAAGAACCTCCAAACTCCATCACACACACAGAGCATATCCTCAAGAATCTGAATAGAGCGCTCGGACTGTCCATCCGTCTTAGGGTAAAATGTTGTGCTCAACTCCATTCGAGTACCCAACTCACACTGTACAGCCCTCCAGAACCGTGATGTAAACTGTGTACCCCGATCAGAGATGATAGATACAGGCACGCCATGAATCCTGACAATCTCGCGGATATAAACTCGAGCCAACTACTTGGAGGAATAAGTAGTCATCACAGGAATGAAATGAGCTGACTTGTTCAGTCTGTTTACAATCACCCAAACTGCATCAAAATTCCGCTGAGTCCATGGGAGTCTAACGACAAAATCCATAGTGATCCGCTCCCACTTCCACTCCGGGATCTCTAACTTCTGAAGCAATCCACCCGGCCGCTAATGCTCATACTTCACCTGCTGACAATTTAGGCACCGGGCAACATACTCCACTATGTCTTTCTTCATACTCCTCCACCAGTAATGTTGCCTCAAGTTCTGGTACATCTTCGCAGCACCCGGATGAATAGAGTACCGCGAGCTGTGAGCCTCCTAAAGAATCAAATCCCGCAATCCATCCACATTGGGCATATATAACCTGCCATGCATCCTCAATGCACCATCATCACCAATAGTGACCTCCTTAGCATCACCGTACTGAATCGTGTCCTTAAGGACAAGCAGATGGGGGTCATCATACTGACGCGCCCTGATACGGTCATAAAGAGAAGGCTGGGAGACCACACAAGCCAAAACTCAACTTGGCTCAGAATTATCCAATCTAACAAACTGGTTGGCTAGGACCTGAACATCCGGTGCCAATGGCCTCTCTGCTGCTGGTAAATATGCTAAGCTCCCCAAACTCTCCGCCCTACGACTCAAGGCATCTGCCACCATATTGGCCTTCCCGAGGTGGTACATAATAGTGATATGATAATCCTTAAGAACCTCTAACAACCTCCCCTGATGCAAATTAAGATCCTTTTGCTTGAACAGATGCTGCAAACTCCGGTGATCAGTGTAGATCTCACAAGGGACACCGTACAAATAGTGCCTTCAAATCTTCAAGGCATGAACAATAGCAGGTAACTTAAGGTCGTGGATAGGATAGTTCTTCTCAAGCACCTTCAGCTATCTGGACGCGTAGGAAATCACCCTACGGTCCTGCGTCAACACCGTGCCAAGGCCAACTCGCAACGCATCACAATATAAAGTATAAGACCCAGAACCTGTAGGCAATACCAATACTAGGGTTGTAGTCAAAATTGACTAGAGCTTCTGAAATCTCTCCTCACATTCCTCTGTCCACCTGAATGGAGCACCCTTCTGTGTCAGCCTGGTCATAGGTGCTGCAATAGATGAGAAACCCTCTACAAATCGACGGTAATACCCCGCCAAACCAAGAAAACTCCGGATCTCTGTAGTTGAGGACGGTCTGGGCCAACTTTGCACTGCTTCAATCTTCTTTGGATCCACCTATATACCATCATTCGATACTATATGACCCAAGAATGCCACCGAGTCTAGCCAAAGCTCGTACTTTGAAAATTTTGCATATAACTTCTTTTCTCTCAAGGTCTGAAGCGCAGTCCTCATGTGTTGCTCATGATCCTCCCGACTCTAGGAGTACACCATCATGTCGTCAATAAACACAATGATGAATGAATCAAGATAGGGCCGAAATACAATGTGCATCAAATGCATAAATGCTGTTGGGGCTTGGTCAGCCCAAATGACATCACAAGAAACTCGTAATGACCATACCGACTCCTGAAAGCAGTCTTCGGGATATCTGGCTCCCGAATCTTTAATTGATGATAACCTAAATGTAATTCAATCTTGGAAAACACTCTGGCACCCTGTAACTGATCAAATAAGTCATCAATACAAGGCAATGGATACATGTTCTTCACTGTGACTTTGTTCAACTGGCGGTAATCAATACACATCCGCATAGAACCATCCTTCTTCTTCCCAAATAAGACAAGATCACCCAAAGGTGATACACTGGGTTGAATGAAGCCCTTATCAAGAAACTCTTATAACTGCCCCTTTAACTCCTTCATCTCACGAGGAGCCATACGGTACAGAGGAATATAGATGGGTTGAGTGCCCGCCAACAAATCAATGCCAAAATCAATATCTCTGTCGGGCGGCATGCCCGGAAGATCAGATGGAAACACATCTGGAAAGTCCCTCACTACTGGAAATGACTCAACTGTAGGGGAATCAATACTGACATCTCTCAGATAAGCTAGATATGCGTCACACCCCTTCTCAACCATTCGCCGAGCTTTAAGAAATGAAATAACTCTGCTGGGAGTATACTCTAAGGTACCTCTCCATTCTAATCGCGAAAATCCTGGCATAGCCAGCGTCACGGTCTTAGCGTGACAATCAAGAATAGCACATTGGGGCGACAACTAGTCTATGCCCAAGATAACATCAAACACGACCGATAAACGCGGTTCACAAAACCACTAAAAGTAATCAAACACGACCGATAAACGCGGTTCATAACAAGAGAATCTCCCATAGGAGTAGACACATAAATAGGAGAAACTCAAAGAATCCCGAGATACGCCCAAATGCGGGGCAAAATAAGAGGACACATAGGAATAAATGGAGCCTGGATCGAATAGAACCGATGTATCTCTATGATAGACCGGAACAATGCCTGTGATGACAGAATCGGAAGTAACGGCCTATGTATGAGCAGGAAGGGCACAGTATCTAGCCTGGCCTCCCCCTTTAGGGCGACTTCTACCTCTTCGACCTCTACCTCGAGCTGGCTGAATAGGTGGGGTGGAAGCTGGTGCCGTAATCAAGGCCTGAGAACCCTTTAGAGAACGTTGTGGCTGAGACGTCTATGGAGGTGCACCCCTCCTAAGTCTGGGGCAATCCCTCACCATATGACGTGTTTCCACACTCAAAACAAGCTCGGGGAGGACGTGGCGGCTGTGATAGGCTCGGGCCAGGTCTGCTGGACTGACCGCTGATAGCACCCCGTGCAGGAGGCACACTAGATACTAGAGGTGCATAATAAGGCTCCTGAGGTCTAGGAGGAGCTGGAATATCACTGGCGGATGGAAGAGCTAAATGAACGGGGTGACTCACATAACCCCTACCATGACAAACTGCAGCTGGGGCACGGGCACCAGAATAATGGCCCGACTATCGAGACCTCTTGGCCTCTCTCTCCTCCCTATCCCGAGCAAGCATGCCCTTAACTCTCCTAGCAATACTCACCACCTGCTAATACGCGATATGCATCTCTAACTCTCGGGCCATGCTAGACCTGATGCTAGGAATGAGTCCCTCAATAAACCGGCGGACCCTCTCTCGAACTGTGGAAACCAAAGCCGGTGCATGCCTAGCCAAGTCACTGAAATGGACTGCATACTTTGAAACAGTCATAGCACCCCGGCACAACTGCTCAAACGTTGCGCACCATGCGTCCCTGAGGCTCTAAGGGATATACTCTCTCAAAAACATGTCCGAGAACTAAGTCCATGTAAGGGAAGCTGCCTCAGCCGGACTGTTCAACTCATAAGTACGCCACCACTGATAGGCTTCTCCTCGAAGCTGAAAGGCAGTGAAAGAAACCCCACTCGACTCTGCTATGCCCATAGTACGCAGGGTACGGTGGCACTCCTCCAGAAATCCCTGAGCATCCTCTGATGCTAGACCACTGAATGTAGGAGGGTCGTACTTCTTATACCTCTCGAGCCTACGCTACTCCTCCTCTGAAGTTGTTGCCCTACCCTCGGGCTGAACTGGGGCTACAGGCGGTACCAGTATAACCTCTGGAATCTGGTCAACCTGAACTCGCTGCTCTAGGGTACGGGCGGTGGGAGTTTGTGCTCCTCCCTCGTCCTGAGATGTGGCTGCAGCAAGGGGAATCAACCCTGCCTGAGCTAGAGTGTTGTTCATGCTAATGAATTGTGCAAGGGTCTCCTGAAGAGCTGGAGTAGTAATAGTAGGCGTATCAGGTGCCTGTGCTCCGACTAGAGCTGCTGGTGGCTCCTCTATAGCAGCTCACTCGGGTGCTCTGGCTGCACCACGTCGGCATCTTCGGCCCGATCATCTCCAGTAGCACGTGTTCTCACCATCTGTGAGAGAATAGAAGACAGAAGTTTAGAATTTCGAAGTCAATAATCTCACACGACAAGGATTCAAATGAAGTGGAATTTTCCTAACAGTTCCATAGCCTCCCGAAGATAAGTACATACGTCTCCGTACCGATCCACGAGACTCTAATAAACCGGCTTGTGACTCACGACTCCTATGAACCTAGATCTCTGATACTAAACAATTTCCCCTCTGTATGACGTCGTGACGGCACCTAGTCTCTACGACTAGGTAAGCCTAACATTTGCGGAATAATGAAATGAAAACATAAATTTAACAATTAACTGTAGCAATAACAACATAACTAGGTACAATGTCTCCTGGCATATACAATAAACAACTATTCAAAAATACATAGAAAATCCCAAAACCCGGAACACTGTGAATCACAAACTACAGAAAGGAAAATCTAGTGTCTCTATACATCAGAGTCTATCAAAAGAAAAATACAGAAGATAATGGACAGGGGAAAGAGTAGAAGGGGACTCCGAGTTCTGCGGACGCGTCAGATATACCTTGAAGTCTCCAAAGCTGTCCCGACTCACTGATAGTGCGGTTGATAAGGAGCACCTGGATCTGCACACGAAAAACATGTGCATAAGAGTAGCAAGAGTACACCACAATCAGTACCTAGTAAGTGCCAAGCCTAACCTCGGGCGAGTAGTGACGAGGTCAGGTCAGGACCCTACTGGTATATATATTAATAAGGCAAGGCAAGAATGAAATATCGCAGTAAAATAAAGACTGAAATTTAACAAGAAAGAATTCATAGAAGGTAACAGCTCAGTACACAGAAATACAAGAAGGGATCTCCCGAGATACCGTCCCGTAGTCCCAAACGTAAATGTTTAGGCGGATCTACCGGAATACCGTTTCATAGTCCCAAAGTAAATATGCAGAACATGGGGATCTACCGAAATACCGTTAATACCGTTCCGTAGTCCCAAAGTAAATAAGCAGAACATGGGGATGTACTGAAATACCGTTCCGTAGTCCCAGAGTAAATATGCAGAACATGGGGATCTACCGGAATACCATTCCGTAGTCCCAAAGTAAATATGCAGCTTAAGCAATAGAACTCGACAACTACAACACGAAATCTTACAAATTAGACTAAGTACAAGTCAAGGAAAAACAGGAAAAATCCACTAAACATGCCTGCACGGAATTCAGATAAACAATTAAGGCAAGTAGGCATGATATTTTAGTCTAGTAGGATACTACACATTGATAAGACTCAATTAAGAAGGAAAAACAGGTCATTACTTAGTAGAAATATGGTTTTTACAAAAATTAGCCCGTGTACGTACTCGTTACCTCACGTACATGGCACTCACATATAAAACAATACCAAATTCTAAGGGGATCCCCCCCCCCCCCCCCCAAGGTTAGGCAAGCCACTTACCTCAAACCAAGCTCAATCAATCAGTCACAATGCCTTTCCCACAAATATCCGGCTCCGAGTGGCCCAAATTTAGCCAAATCAATTACATAACGTAAATATAGCTACAAGAAACTAATCTATCTAATGAAATCAAAGCTAAAGCAAGAAATTAGAAGAAAAAAACCGCCCAAAAAGCCTCTCCGGGCCTACGTCTCGAAATCGGGTAAAAGTCACAAAATATGAACACCCATTGACTCAAGGGTCCAACCATACCAAAATTAGCCAATTCCGATCACAGCTCGACCTTCAAATCCTCAATTTGTGGTTTATGAAGTTTCTACAATTTTTTCCAAATTTCCATCTCAAAGTACTAATTAAATGATAAAATCAGTGATATATTCATGTATATTAACCAAATCCAAGTTAGAATCACTTACCCCGATGAATGTTTTGAAAAACCCACGAAATATAGTCTCAAACCGAGCTCCCAAGGTCCAAAAATGAAATAATAACCTAAACCTCGGTTATATAGTACATTCTCTAAACTCACCATGTGCGGTCCGCACAATTCCAAGTGCAGCCGCACATCCCAGCTCCTGCGGTCGCACTCTCTTGATGACTGCACTGCCAGACTTTAGTATTTTGGCCATAACTTTCTCTACATATGTTCAAATGATGACTTTGTTATGTTTATGAAAACTAGATACGAAGGGATACAACCTATGTTTTTAAGGCATATCAAAATTCCTCATAGATCAAAAGATATAAGCTTCCGAAGTCGGACCAGCGAATCTGAGCGATCCAGAGTGCGGCCGCACACAAAATTGTGCGGCCCGCACACTCCTCTGCGGCCTAAAGTACATCCGCACACAAAATTTTGCGGTCCGCACAATCCCCCTGAGGTCCTCACTTCCCTTTTGCCTCAACACTCCCAAAATGTGCGGTCCGCACTTCCAAAGACCCCCAGAACAACACTAAAATGCCGAAAAGCTTGTACTCGCTCAAAACTCACCCCGAAACTCACCTGAGGCTCCCGGGACCTCAACCAATCCTAAAACACCATACGAAGTTAGTCGAGCCCTCAAATCACATCAAACAACGCTAAAATCACGAATCATCCTCCGATTCAAACTTAAAGAACTTGAAACTTCCAAATTCGTCAACTAATGTCGAAACCAACCAAACCACATCCGATTGACTCCAAATTTTGCACACAAGTCAAAATCAACATTACCAACCTACTCCAACTTTCCAAATCGGAATCTGACCCCAAAATAAAAAAATTCCACTACCGGTCCAAAACTTCAAAAATTCAACTTTCGCCATTTCAAGCCTAATTGAGCTACGGACCTCCAAAACACAATCCGGACACGCCCCTAAGCCCAAAATCACCCAACGGAACTAACAAAATTGACAAAATTCCATTCCGGGGCCGTCTTCACACTGTTCCAACTACAGTTCAAATTCTAAGATTTAAGCTCCCATTTAGGGACTAAGTGTCCCAAAATACTCCAAAAACCAAAACGAAACCTCCTGGCAAGTCACAATAGCAGAAAATATATATGGAGAAAGTAGTTAATAGGGGATCAGGGCTATTACTCTCAAAACGACAGGCCAGGTCATTAAAAAACCGATATGGGTGATTTAATTATGTTTATGCTTGAGCAAGTGTTCTACCATAATTCAAGTCAACAAATAAGAGTAGCGACAATGAATGGAACAGAAGAAACAATCACCACGAAATGTATAGCATAATAAAAGAAGCAATGAAGTTGAAGCAAAGACTAGCACGACAAGATTTGACACATAAAACTAAGCAAATAGTGCAACTCGGAGGAAGACAATTAATAGTATGCTAAGGAGGCAACAATCAAAGACAAGTACAAAAGAATAGGGAAATGACAACAAGAGTCCTACCGAGCTAACGCCTCACAGTCTCAAATCATAAAATGAATCACAAACGTTTCTTATATCACCGCGGGAGCCTTTACATATAACTTTTGAAAATTATTTTTCCCAAAATAGCATCCTGCGTTTTAGCCCAACTTATCACACCGCATGGCTTCTAGTAGTTCCCCTACTAGCCACGCGTTTCAAACCCACTTTATCTCACCGCATGCGTTTCAACACCCAAACCTTATACAACTGCATGTGTATCAATAGCAATAACAGCACGACAGAAACCTCGTGCAAACATCATAAAAATAGCACGGCAGAAACCTCGTGCAACAACATAGCAACATCACGAAAGAAACCTCGTGCAAACAACATAACAATGCTCTCAATAATAACACGTGTCCCAAAACATAACTCAAATAAATGACTTACACAATAGGTGCCCACATGCCACAACATTTCCACAAACAGTTTCAATATCACAACAAAGCATAGCCATCGGCTCCACAACACTGAATACAACACCAACAATAACAATAACACGAGAATACGACAAGTAAATCAACACAAAAATTTCAGAAGACAAAGAAATGGAATAACGGAGTCACAAAGAAAGACACAACAGGGGAAATAATAGTCTCAACAAGAATAGTTCAACAAGGGATAGATAGTGTATAACAATGATTCCAAAGTACAATTCGACAACAAGAGAGATAGCATGCATCAATGACCCAAAATAAGAATACGTCAACAATGAAAGGGATGACAAACTTCAATTAAGTCTAAGCAATTACGGAAGAGATAATAATGATTTCAATTAAGGTTAAGAAATTACGGGAAGGATAGCATGACAGTAAAAGAGGCCACAACTTCAGTTAAGGCACATAAGAGTTTCATCGCCAATAAGGGTAGAACATGAAGCGATTAATTCCAATTAAGACACGTAAGGGTGAATTTACTAAATGGGGGATTTAACATGACAAACAACTTCATATCTAATGAACATAAGAACCTAAGATCCTTAAACGGTCAAATTTCCACAAATAAGCCCAAGCACGTACTCGTCACCTCACATACACGGCCTCCACATGACACAATTAGCACAAATGATTCAAACTCTAAGGGGTAGTTCCCCCATACAAAGTTAGGAAAGATAATTACCTTAAAGAAGCTAAATCTTTACTCTAAAATGACCTTCTCGAGTGAAACAACCTCCGAACGGCTGAAATCTAGCCAAAATAAATTCAAATCATAAATAAAACTCATAGGAAACAATTCTGAAGAATAAAGCTTCAATCTTTAACAAGAACTAAAACGTCAACCCCCAGACCCGCACCTTGGAACCCGATAAAAATCACAAAAACTCGAACACTCATTGTGATACGAGTCCAACCATACCAAAATTATCAATATCCAACATCAATTCGTCTAACAGATCATCATTTTACATTTTGAAAGATTTTTACAATTGTTTACCACATTCCAACTTAATTCACTAATTAAAAGATGAAGATAACAATGGATTCATGAAATATAATAAGATTCTGGTAAAGAACACTTACCCTGATGCATTTCTTGAAAAACGCACGAAACATCTCCCAAAACCGAGGTCTACAACTCAAAATATGGAAAATTAATGGCAAACCCTTGAATATAACCTCTATACCCAGCACTTTCCGCATTTGCGGTCAATAGGTCGCTTCTGTGACGTTCGCGTTTGCGACTACAATGTCGCTTCTGCGGATGATCACTCTCTTGCTCTGCCTTCGCTTCTACGAGCCCAGGCACAGCACCTGCAATGTCGCAGGTGCACAAGGATTCTCGCTTTTGCGAGCACACACATGGCTGCAAGCTTCCGCTTTTGCGTCTTCATCTCCGCGTCCGCGATCACGCAGGTGCGAAAAATACTTATCACGTGCGTCCACTGCCCAGTCATTCCCATTTCCCTTTCGCTTCTATGATCACTGCCTCGAGGACACCAGTCCAGAATCCATCCGAAATCCACCTGAGACCCCCCGGAACCTCAACCAAATATACCAACACGTCCTAAAATGCGATACGAACTTAGTCGATGCCTCAAATTACACCAAACAACATCGAAACTATGAATCACACCTCGAATTGAACTTATGAAATTCCAAATCTTCCAACTTCCAAAACACGTCCCGAAACATACCAAATTAACCCTGAATGACGTCAAATTTTGCACGCAAGTTCCAAATGACATAACGGAGCTAATCCAAGTTTTGAAATCGGAATTAGAGCCTGATATCGACAAATTTAATTCCCGATCAAACCTCTCAACCTTCCAAAACTTCAACTTTTCAATTTTCACCGAAATGCTTCAAATTACTCTACGGGCCTCCAAATCTGGATGCACGCCTAAGTCCAAAATCACCATACAGACCTATTGGAATTATCAAAACACCATTTCAGAGTCTTCTACATAAAATTCAAAACTCCGGTCAACTCTTACCACTTAAACTTCTTAAGCAAGAATTCGTTTTCCAAATTGACCCTGATTCATCCGAAAACCGAACTCGAACACACACGCAAGTCATAACACATAATATGCAGCTTCTCGAGACCTTAAGTCGCTGAACGGGATGCTAATTCTCAAAACGACCGGTCAAGTCATTACATTCTCCCCCTCTTAAACAAACGTTCGTCCTCGAACATGCCAAGAACCGTTCCGAAGTCATTAAATCACTGAATGTACTATTTATACCTATACTTGCGGGTGATCCCATGTCATCCTAATCCACATAGGCCTGGCAACACCATCTTAACTGAAAAGTATTCCTTCCACCCACACTAGTAAACCTTAGAATTAAATTTCTCACCACCCAATCATTTCCAAGAGACCCGATCCCCATATTAATACACAGTATCAACCTCAACTAGCTGCAACAACTCATGCCTACACCCATACGGTATAACCACCCAGCGTAATAAATCACGCATATGCGCATAACAATAACTCTGGCCAAAATAGCTGCCCAAAATCAAATGCAGCACAGATGAGTACCCTCATTACAACTAAAACCCCGTCCCAGACATCCACAACACTGACAACGATGTAGGAAACATGAAGATGCCATGACTATTCACTCAAATCAACAAGTCACACCCAACACCACTTGGGAACACACCTCGCAAGTTAAAACCCACTAAGCAGAGCACAAATATGATTGAATATACAAGGAAACACATGAAAGAACTATCAAACAAGCCCGACAGGCATCACTCCCTATCAGTACCATACTACGAATTAATTTCACAAGCGAGAATTACAACACATGAACTAATCGCAAAATCTCATCTTGATATAACTCCACCGCGGCACGCAGGTCGGTTCAAACACATCATATCACATGAAACCGTGAGAGTCTCACCCTCAACTCTGAATCACAAGTAGAATACACATCGTACCAACTGAAACCTTCCACTAATTCAGTTCCGCCAACAAAATCACAACACATACTGAACTCCCAAACTAGTAAAGCATCTAAATCACAAATCGTATTCAACCACCCAGAAATCACATCAAAACCTACCGTAATGGGTAATAGAAAGTCACTTCTAGTCTCATAGATCCCAATAATGAATTAAAGCAACACGATAGACAGGCTACACTATAGAATCTCCCAACAGAGGTAAACACATAAATAGAGTACCAAATCACAAAACTCCCATATGTGAAGCAAGATAAGAGGACTCGCCTCGATAAGCAAAACTGAAACAAAATACGAATGATGCTCCTTCATAAATTGAAACCATACATGTACGATATCGTCTGGTGCAGCGGCCTCAGCCCTACCGTAGAAAACACATCAACGGGTCGGGCATTCCCCTCTTGGGTTCCAAACACATCAACGGGTTGGGCCTTCCCCTCTTGGTTCCCTCTACTCGCTTGACCTGCATTCCAAGCTGGTGGTGTAGGGATATCAGCAACTGGAGCAAAACTCATAGCCCGAATACCCCGTTGTGACATATATGTCTGGAGTCTGGGATAATCTCTCACAATGTGGTTGGTATCTCCACACTCAAAGCAACCTCTCCGATGATGTGACTGTGGAAGTTGTCCGGTACGAGTACCTTGAGACCCATGGGTACCTAAAACACCGTGCGAAGCTTGAAGTACAAGCTGAACTCGTTGACCCATAAAACTTATACCATGTTGTACCCTACCTCCAAAAATAGGGGACCAATAGGTCTCTCCAGTCTACGAGGCCTCTTAGCCTCCCTGTCCTCTCTCTCCTGACCCTGCATGACCTCTCCCTCTTTGTCCTACATGCCCTTTAATCGGCGAGTGATCTCTACCACCTGCTGAAATTGAACATTCGACTCCAACTCCCAAGCCATGTTGAATCGGATATCATGACTGAGCCCCCCAATGAACTTTTAGAGACTCGCTCTCTAACTATAGAACCAAAGTGCATGTCTGGACAATTCATTGAATATAACGGCATACACTGACACTCATATAGCCCTGGCGTAGGTGCTCAAACTCCATGCGCCATGCATCTCGAAGGGGTTGGGGAACAAACTATCTCAAGAACATTCCTGAAAATTGAACCCATGAAAGTGAAGCTACATCGGCCGGGCTACCCAATTCGCACGCTCGCCACCACCGATATGCCACTCCCTTAAGCTGGACCGTAGTAAAAGCAACCAAACTCGTCTCTACAATACCATAGTGCGGAGAATATGGTAGCACTCCCCTTGGAACCCATGCGCATCCTCTGAAGCCAAACCACTAAAAGTATGAGGGTAATACCTCTTGAGCTTCGCAAGTCTAAGGAGGCAACACGAAGGAAGACAATTAATAGTATGCTAAGGAGGCAATAATCAAAGAGAAGTACAAAAGAATGGGGAAATGACAACAAGAGCCCTACTAAGGTTCTGCCTCGTAGTCTCAAATCATAAAATGAATCACAAACTTTTCTTATATCACCGCGGGAGCCTTTACATTTAATGTTTGAAAATAAGTTTTCCCGAAATAGCATCCCGCGTTTTAGCCCACCTTATCACACCGCATGGCTTCTAGTAGTTCCTATACTAGCCACGTGTTTCAAGCACACCTTATCTCACCGAATGTGTTTCAACACCCAGACCTTATACCACTGCATGCGTATCAATAACAATAACATCATGGAAGAAACCTCATGCAAACATCATAACAACAGCATGGCAGAAATCTCGTGAAACAACATAACAACAGCACGGCAGAAACTTCGTGCAAACAACATAATAATTCTCTCAACAATAACACATGTGGCAAAACATAACAACTCAAATAAATGACTTTCACAATAGGTTCCCACATGCCACAAAATTTCCTCGAACAGTTTCAATATCACAACAACACATAGCCATCGGCTCAACAACATTGAATACAACAATAACAATAACACGAGAATACGACAAGTAAATCAACACAAGAACTTCAGAACACAAAGAAACAGAAGAACGAAGTCAGAAAGAAAGACACAACAGAGGAAATAATAGTCTCAACAAGAATAGTTCAACAAGGGAGAGGTGATGTATAACAATGATTCCACAAAATTACAATTCGACAACAAGAGAGATAACATGCATCAATGACCCCAAATAAGAATACGACAACAATGAAAGAGATGACAAACTTCAATTAAGGCTAAGCCATTATGGAATAGATAATAATAATTTCAATTAAGGTTAAGCAATTACGGAAGAGATAATATTGATTTCAATTAAGGTTAAGAAATTAGGGGAAGGACAGCATGACAGTAAAAGAGGCAACAACTTCAGTTAAGGCACATAAGAGTTTAATCGGCAATAAGGGTAGAACATGAAGAAATTAATTCCAATTAAGACACTTAAGGGTGAATTTAGTAAATGGGGAATTTAACATGACAAACAACTTCATATCTAATGAACATAATAACCTAAGAGCCCTAAACAGTCAAATTTCCACAAATAAGCCCGAGCACGTACTCAACACCTCGCGTACACGGTATCCACATGAAAAAATTAGCAAATGACTCAAATTCTAAGGGGTAGTTCCCCCACACAAAGTTAGGCAAGATACTTACCTCAAAAAAGCTAGACCGTTACACTAAAATGACCTTCTCGAGTAAAATAATCTCCGGACGACTCAAATCTAACCAAAATAACTTCAAATCATAAGTAAAACTCATAGGAAACAATTCCAGATAATAAAGCTTCAATCTTTAATAAGAACTAAAAAGTCAATCCCTGAGCTCGCACCTCGAAACCCGATAACATTCACAAAATCTCAAACACCAATTTCGATTCGAGTTCAACCATACCAAAATTATCAATTTCCAACATCAATTTGTCCTTCAAATCATCATTTTACACTTTGAAAGATTTTTACAAAATATTCCCAAATTCCAACTTAATTCACTAATTAAATGATGAAGATAACAATGGATTCATGAAATATAATAAGATTCGGGTAAGAACACTTACACTGATGAATTTCTTGAAACATCCATGAAACATCTCCCAAAACCGAGGTCTACAACTCAAAATAAGGAAAACAAAAATGCCAAACCCTCGAATATAACCTCTTGGCACAGAACTTTCCGTATTTATGGATAATAGGTCCCTTCTGCGACGTTTGCTTTTGCGAATACAATGTTGCTTCTGTGGATGATCACTCTCTTGCACTGCCTTCGCTTATGCGAACCCAGGCACCGCACCTGCGATGGGCAGATGCGCAAGGATTCGGGCTTCTGCGAGCACACACACGGCTGTCAACTTCCGCTTCTGCGTCTTTATCTCCGCGTCTGCATCATGCAGGTGTGAAAAATACTTCGCACCTGCGACCACTTCCCAGTCCTTTTACTTTCGCTTTTGCCATCACTGTCACGCCTATGCGGTCGCGCACCTACGACCAAATCCATCGCAGGTGCGAGGACACCAGTCCAGAACCCCTTAGCATTTCTTAAGTCCAAAAATCTGATCTGTTATCCATCCGAAATCCCCGGGACCTCAACAAAATATTCCAAAACGTCCTAAAATACAATACGAACGTAGTCGTGGCCTCAAATCACACCAAACAACGTCAAAATTACGAATCGCACCTCGAATCGAACTTATGAAATTCTAAATCTTCCAACTTCCAAAACTCGTGCCGAAACATACTAAATCAACCCGGAATGACGTCAAATTTTTCATGTGAGTTCCAAATGTAATAACATAGCTAATCCAACTCTAGGAATTGGAATCAGAATCTGAGCCCGATATCAACAAAGTTAACTCACGGCCAAACCTCTCAACCTTCCAAAACCTCAACTTTCCAATTTTCGCCGAAATGCTTCAAACTACTCTACGGACCTCCAAATCGAAATTCGGACGCACGTTTAAGTCCAAACGCATCATATAGACCTATTGGAATAATCAAAACGCTATTTCGAAATCGTCTACACAAAAGTAAAAACTCTTGTCAACTCTTATCGATTAAGCTTCTAAAGCAAGAATTCTTCTTCGAAATCGACCCTGAATCATCCGAAAATCGAACTCGACCAAACACGTAAGTCATAACACATAATACACAGTTTCTCGAGATCTTAAGCCGCCGAACGGGACGCTAATTCTCAAAACGACCGGTTGGATCGTTACAAGTTTGAATATCAATTTTGGGATGATTAGGTGGAGTTTTAAAGTGGTTTGAATTAAAAATTTGAAGTATAAGATGAAACATGAAAATGGCTAGAGGTTGGTAAAATGAAACTAATTTGGGACATTTATGTAAGATTCCCCACAATTTATCAAGGAGCGGGGATGCACACTTTAGACAATAAATTTGCGTCGAGAAAATAAAATTAAGACCAAAAAATATTGCAACAATCATAGTATTTGATTTCAAATATATGAGAGTTACAATCTCTATGAATCATTTGATTCTACTTTTCCAATATAAATTCAAGGGCCTTTGAGGGTGATCTTGAATTTGAATTTGATTTATCCATCGCAAACGCTTTGATTATTGTCACGAATTTTATCACGAACAAGTAGCCTTGATCTTGAACGCCTTGTATTTGATTTGATTTTATTCTTTATCTTGAATACTTGAAATTTGTGTTGAAGTGCTTGAATGCTTGAACATTTGCAGTTTGCAGAGAATTGTGGCCTTTGATCCACGAGCTCATTTGTGTCTTCTTGTTATAACTTCAGGTGTCTTTTTTGGGTTATGAAGAACCATATTTATAGTTGTGGGGGGGAAGAGTTATGATAAGAACAAACTGTTGCCGACCAATCAAATTGAAGTGTGACAAGGCCGCATTTGATTGGACAGAACATGTCACTTGCACGCGTGGCGTGATTTCATTGGCCGTTTAATTTGGCTTGGCATGCCTTGTTATTTTGACACGTGACACGATTCTATTGTCTCATTTGTTTGACTTGGCGTGCCACGTTATTTGATACGTGGAACCAAACTGGACCTCTAAGAAAATGACATTTTGGGCTTAATGAAGTGGGTTCGTCACTTATAGCTGAATTACATGGGCTAGCCCAATGGATTCAGGCTTATTTATTTAATCCATATATGTAGGATTTATATAACTAATCCAATTATATTAGTCCAATAAATTTATTTGAACTAATATATCTTGAATTTAAAATATAGTCCAAATTATTTTACGAATTTAATTCCAATAAAATTTATATGCCTACAAATACTCCTACTTCAAAGCTTGTCAAGGTCTTTAAATTTTTGAAGACTAGACTTAGAAGTATTAACTTGATAATAATATGTAAGTCCTATTTGCCAAAACAGATAATGGATCAATGTATAATTGATTACATGTCCGTTGATAACCTATTGGTAGTTTGGTCTGAATATTAAAGTGACATTCAATCATTGTAATTACCAAAAGAGATGATAATAATTATTATCATTATTATAACGGAGATGCCATTTTTCTCAACGTTGTTGATCATCCGTTTAAGATGACCGAATCCATAGGGATTTGGCAATTTCATTCTTTGAGTGGAAAAAGGAGAACAGAAGGCAACGCAACTGGAATCTATATGCCAGTCCAATTTCAGCAAGGATTTGGCAATTACACCGCCAACGTATTGAATCCCTCCAGGAGTCTAATTAGAACAGCTATCCCACATCGATACTTTACTATTTAAAAGCGTCTTCTGACATCTATAAATACCATATACTTGTTATTCAATTAACGCCAATTTCAGCTCTTTCAAGCCACTTTAGGTCTACTTTTGACGACTTGGAAACATTAAGATAATTTCTTCTTCTTTTCTTTTATTTTTCTTCCTTCGTTAGTTTTTTTGTAGGTCAAATGAGAAAGATATAGTCTTGTTTAACTAGATGATCCAATCATGAAGAAGGTGAAATTAGGGTGTGAAGGGATGGCAACTAATTCCCGTCCGAAAATCGCTGGGATAATCTTCGGGAAGGTTCATACGGCATACAGAAGAACACAATTGGGAAACATATAGAAGAGCAAATTCTCAACAACATATAGAATAATCAACCCGCAATAGCTTATAGTATGACAAACCCATGACAGCTTATAGAAAGGACAACTTCTCAACAACATATAAAATGATCAAATCAGTGATGAGACAGGTTAAGGTGCAAAGGGACTTAAATGTCCACCTTAAGATAGAAAAATTATATTTTTTTTTAAGGATAAACTCGTGAAGAGACCAACTTAAGGTGCATAGAGATTTAAACGTCCACTTTAAGACTGAAAAATTATAGTTCCTTCTAAGGACGAATCCGCGAAGAGGCCAACTTAAGGTGCAAAGGGACTTAAACGTCCACCTTAAGATTGAAAAATTATAAAGCCTCAACTTAAAGACTTGGTGGATTTGTATACTTCAACTTGAAGACCAACAAACTTGATGATTTGGCGGACTTTGATGCGTCAACTTGGAGAGCGGTGGATTTTAAACTTCAACTTGAAGAATTAACAGACTTGTAGACTTCAACTTAAAGGCTTGGAGGGATTAAAAAACTCTACTTGAAGACCAGCGAACTTAAGGACAACAACTTGATGACCGATGGACTTGAAGACTTAGAGGGCTTGAAGACTTCAACTTAAAGACTAGCGGACTTGCAGACTTCAACTTGAAGGGCGGTGGACTTGAAAACTTCAACTTAAAGAGCTGGCGGATCTGAAGATTTTAACTAGAAAAATGACGGTCTTGAAGACTTGGAGGATTCATAGACTTCAACTTGGAGGCTTGACGGATTCGAAGACTTCAACTTGAAGACTTGGAGGAATTAAACACTTGAACTTGAAGACCAAAAATGTAATGACCCGATCGGTCGTTTTGCTTTCTAGATCCTTGTTCCCCTAATTAAGACTCCACGTATGTGCTTCTACGATTTTATGACTTGCGGGGCTAGCTGGTTTAGGTATGGAAGGGTTCGGGTTCAAATCGGAACACTTAGTTCCTTAACAGTAGCCTATAATGGTTAAGTTTGACTTGAGTCAACGTTTTGAGTAAACGACCTCGAAACTGGAATTTTACGGTCCCAATAGGTTCGTATGATAATTTTAGACTTTGGCGTGTGTTTGGATCGGGTTTCGGATGACCCCGGGAGCATTTCGCCGCTTAATATTGAAAGTTGGCACATTGAAAGTTTTCAAGTTCTTTAAGTTTGGTTTAGAGTAGATTTAGGTGTTATCGAGGTCCGTTTGGTATTTCGAGCCTGGGAATAGTTCCGTATGATGGTTTATGACTTGCACGGAAAATCTGGCATCATTCCGAGTTGATTTGATAGGAATCGGATGCGCGAAAGTGTTTTTAGAAGTTTTTGAGTTTCACGATTTAATTCATGTGTTTTGGCATCTGATTCGTGATTCTAGATGTTATTTCGGTGTTTTGATCGTGCGAGCAAATTCGTATAATGTTTTTAGACTTGTGTGGACGTTTGGTGTGGAGCCCCGAGGACTAGGGTGAGTTTCGGACGCGTTCGTAGGAGTGGAAGGACTTTAGTTTTTTCTGGTTTTCTTGGCTAGTGCTGCAAGTCTCGCAAATGCAAAGTTTTGTTTGCATTTGCTAGCTCGCATTTGAGAGGAACCATTCGCATTTGCGAAGTTAGGAAAGCATTGAGGATTTCGCATGTGCGAAGATTCTGCCACTTTTGCGAACTGCCCCTCTTCGCATTTGCGAATTTTTGGTTGCATTTGCGACCAAGGCAGAGATGGCCAGTCTTCGCATTTGCGATGGTTTTTTCGCATTTGTGAACAAGATGTCGCAAATGCGACATCTACGACTGGTGCAAGAGCTTTTTATTACGGGACTTAGCTTTATTTCCCTCATTTCCCACTTGGTCTTAGGCGATTTTGAGAGCATTTTGTGGAGGGATTTCATCAACATCAAGAGGTACGTGATCCCTATCAAATCTTTAGCTAAATACGCGAATAATAGGTAGGTTTAACATTAAAAAATGGTGAAATTAATAGGATTTTAAGAATAACCTAAGGGTTTTGTAAAAATGGGATTTGACCACGAAAATGGTTATGGAATTAAGTAAATATTATATATTTTAGTTCATGTGGCTATGGGTAATATTTATTGTCGAAAATTTCCGGAATCTGGGCATGTGGGCCTGGGGGTGAATTTTAGGAATCTTCCATTTTGGGTTGGGTAATTACTCTAATAGCTAAATTATGAACTTTTGAGTATATATTGATTAAATTATATAACATTTGACTAGTTTTGGATTGTCCGGCAATGACTTGGGGCTTTTAGAGCGGATTAGTGGACCGGAAGTGAGCTTGAAGAACTAGGTTAGTCTCTTGCCTAACCTTGTAAGAGGGAACTCATCCCCTTAGGTATATCTTTATTGTGTATTACTTGTGTGGGGAGTTACGTATGTACGAGGTGACAAGAGTTCGTGCGTAGCTATATTCCATGATATGTTCGGGTAGACTTAGATCCACATCAAGCTTTTAATTGTACCGTTGTCTGTATCATGCGTACTAACTGTCTTGAATAGAACTGAGACTAGGAATTTTAAAGTTGCAATTATCGATTTAGCCTTCTTATCTTGGAAAATTGAGGAATACTTAATAACTATGAAAAATCCATGTCCTCTCACGTCGCAAGTATTTCCGCGAGCGAGGTAAACTTCTCTACTCTTATGGGATCGGGTTTTTCACCTCGGAAGTATGGTAACACCACACTTATAGGATCGGGTCGTTCGCCTCGGCGGTATGGTAACACCACTCTTATGGGATCGGGTCGTTCACTTCGTAAGTATGGTAACACCACTCTTATGGGATCGGGTCGTTCGCCTTGGCAGTATTCAGTACTACTATTCTTATGGGATCGGGTCGTTCGCCTCGGCAACTTCGTGCTTAAAAATCGAAACAGGTTCCAGTTTGGATATAATTGAGTTAGGGTCATCACGGTCAGTTATGAGATGTTGGTGATGTGTTACGGACTCCTATTGTATTTATTGTAGTTGCTTTTATTTGTCTCATTGATACCTGTTTTATGTTTCCCATGTCTACTTTATGCACTTTCCTTATTATTAGTGACCTCTAGTAAGTGTCAAGTCGACCCTTCGTCACTACTTCTTCGAGGCTAGACTAGATACTTACTGGGTACGTGTTGTTCTTCGTACTCACGCTATATTTCTGCACTGGTGTGCAGGTACTGAGACAGGTTTCACTAGTGGTCACGCAAGCGCGTAGCCGATCATCATACGGAGACTTAGGTGTGAGCTGCTTGCCTTGCTATGATCCGCAGCACCAGAGTCTCGTTCCATCTTATTTACTATTCCTTTCTATTACTTTCAGACAGTAGTTTTAGTAGTTTTGTATACTCTCTAAATTGCTCAATTACTTGTGACGTTGGGTTTTGGAGATTTGTAGCACTTATGTACTGTTGTACTTAGTCATTTCTATCACCGCAGACTATGCGCTTACGATGTTGATATTTTGTTTAAAAAGACTTATCATAGCTGCATAAAATTTAGAGTAATTAAAAATATGTTGAAACAGAATAATTAAATAGTAGTTTCTCTTGTAGGCGTGCCTAACGGCGACGTTAGGTGCAGTCTCGACCTAGTACGAAATTGGGTCATGACAAAAAACTTGAAGGTTTGGCGAACCTGAAGGCATAGCGAATTTCTGGGCTTCATTGCAAATACTTGGTAGCCTCCTAAAAGACTATAATCATTCCATTGAAGACACAAATTTACCATAGAGGCTTGGCCCATTTAAATCATATGGGATCCAAAGTTCAATAGAAGAATGGTATTTTACCTCAATTTTCAAGTGTTGATTGAATGGATTACATTCCATCATACTTCATTTGAACAACGATTGGGGAAATATGCATCTTTTGAAATTATTCGACTGAACATAGAATGAAATTCTAAGATGCCTACGTACCTCACTGAAGATGATCAAGTCATACCATAGTTCAGAATGGGTGAGTTTTGTTTTTTTTAATTAATGTCCTAAGTTTTGCCTAGGCCGCATCTTTTGAGGTTTTCAACGTAGCAGACATTTGTTTTGTTAGACTGTATACATTTTATACTCTTTCGATCCAGGAGTAATATGCAATTTATGCTCATACATTAAGAAGCATAACGGCTTGTAGTTTAAGCTCGCATTTTGAGGAGCTTTGCAACTTGAAGATTTTGCTCAAATTTGAAGAGCTTTACAACTTGAAAATTTAGCTCAAATTTAAAGAGCTTCATGACATGCAGTTTAGGCTCGTGCATACAGGAGCGTAGTAATTTGAAGATTTAGCTCAAATTTTAAGAGCTTCACAACTTGAAGTTTGGCTGGAATTTGAAGAGCTTTGCCACTTGAAGTCTTTGCTCGACTTTGAAGATCTTTCGACTTGAGTCTTTGCTCAAATTTGAAGAGCTTTGCGACTTGAAGTCTTTACTCGACTTTGAAGAGCTTTCGACTTGAGTCTTTTCTTGAATTTGAAGAGCTTTAGGTGTTGAAGATTTAGTTCAAATTTGAGGAGCTTCGTGATGTGCCAAGAAGCATTATAACTTGCAGTTTAGGCTCATGCGTTGAGGAGAATTATAACTTGAAATTTACGCTCGTGCGTTGAGGAGCATAGTGATACGAATAGATTCTTCGTTTTTGATTTTCGGATGAAAACTTGCCCCCATCCTCGCCTTTTTGTTTTTCTTCTTCTTCGTCGTAAGGCTCAAAGACAGGTAGCCCTTGGTCTCCACTCGTGGACATACTTAGTTCCATAGAATGAGCACGAGTTGCTAGTTCTTCAAATATTTTAGGCTTTATGCCTTGTAAGATATAGTGAAGACCCCAATGCATGCCTTGAATGCACATTTCGATGCTAGGTGTTTCGCTAAGGTGATCTTTGCAGTTGAGGTTTAAGCTCCTCCAGCGGTTGATGAAGTCAATAACTGGCTCATCCTTTCGTTGACGAGGGTTTGTAAGTTCGATCATCCTTACGATGCGTCTTGTGCTATAGAAACGATTGAGAAACTCTTGCTCCAACTGCTCCCAACTATCGATGGAACCAGATTAGAGATCTGTGTACCAATCGAATGCATTACCTTTGAGATCGAACAAACTTTTTGACAAGATAAACACCATACGTTCCAGCATTGTTGCAAGTTCCAACAAAGTGTGCTACATGTTGTCTTGGATTTCCCGTGCTATCGAATTGTTGCAACTTAGGAGGTTGATAAACAACATGCATCTTCAAGTTATCAATTCTTTTCATGTACGGCTTTGCATATGTGAGAGATAATTTAGACGAATCAGGCTTATCTTTGATAGCCTCCATGATAAAGTCCTTTAATTTCTCAACGGGAATCAGACCTTCAGCGGAGACTTGAATCTCATTGGTTGTCGTTGCTTGCTTTTCAGAGGAATCTTCTTTCTCCTGTGATCTTTGAAGATTTAAAGGTGTTTGTATGGATTCTTCCTCTACTATGCTATCCAATGTATTTGTTAACTTGAAAAGTTTAGCATCTTGATCTTGCACGTGCTTTGATAAGGTTTCAACTGCTTTCATCAAATTTGCAAGTTGTTCTTCTATAGTAGAAGCTTCAATAACCATTGCTTGTATAATCGCCGTGGAGGATGAAGAATAATATGGATCATTATTAGGATAGGGATTAAAGGTCACATTAATGGAGACTAGAGGAGATCCAATGCTCAAGTCATCATCATCGGCTTGCATGAAAGGTTTCTTGGACTTAGATAAACTAAGTTGAGCAAGAGCCAGAATAATATGGATCATTATTAGGATAGAGATTAAAGGTCACATTAATGGAGACTAGAGGAGATCCAATGCTCAAGTCATCATCATCGGCTTGCATGAAAGGTTTCTTGGACTTAGATAAACTAAGTTGAGCAAGAGCCTTTTCGATCATTTCGGTGACATCGTTCCCTTTTTGGGTCGCGCTTGTAGAAGACCTTGTTACTTTTGAGGATGAAGATCCGACAATAGGGGTTGATGCGGAGGAAACTTGAGGTGTTTGTTGTCCTAAAGAGCTTACTTTGCTCCTTGTAACTGGCCCAAAGCTTACAAAGGTAATATTGAGGATGTTTTCCACATCAGCATAGAACTTGGATTTAACAGCTCTAGTGGAAGTTAATCTGGAGTTGATTTTCTTTTAAGCCATTTCGATGTTTTTGAAATTTGGTGATTGAAAAGTTGAGATGAGAGGTAGAGATTGTCCCACTAAGCATGCCAATTTGTTTGTAATAAATTTTTGACATACGAAAGATAATTGCAATCACAAACAACTATAAAGAAAAAAAGGATTTTATTGATAACATCGCGGGTTACAATTATGTTTATCCCTTGATTTTTCCCTCCGATTTGTTCTACGTGATTCGAGGGCCTTAGCGGTGTATTTCTCGAACGTAGAACTTTGAACAAGACATATTTGACAAATATTTGAAATCTTAATGAATATTCCAAGAATTTCATGAAATTTCAGAGATCGCATATTTGATCTCTTTATGCATATTCCGAGAGTTTATGAAATTATTGAAATAGTTTTTTAAGGACAATTGTAGCATTATGTATAGGCATGAATTAGGATTTGGGTGGAGTAGCTACCAAATAACCATAATGGGCTCTTGTAGAGGCCCTAGTCCAAATATTTTCATGCACTAATTTGACAATTTTTCAATGTGTGCAAATGCCCCCTACTTCAAGTTTTGTCGAAGTGTAGACTTAACGAGCCACAAAGACAAAACTTGAAGTACATGTAGAGCCAGTGGCGGACCCAAGTGGTGACTAGCAGGTTCAACTGAACCCGCTTCACAAAAAAATAATACTGTTTATATATATATATATATATATATATATATTAGGATTAAAATTGTGTAAATTTTGCATAAATATTTTATTTGAACCCACTTGACAACTACTATTTTACGACTAAATTTATATAATTTTAAGATTGAACCCGCTTGTACAAAATTTTGGGTCCGTCACTGTGTAGAGCCAACAATCTTGTGTTCAGACTCTTGCTTGATACTGCAGGCGATAATTGTACTTGTGACACTTCTCGTACTTCTGACACTTCTCGGGATGCAGTTGAACTTTTGAATAGAAGGGAATTTCTATTCCTTACTCCAATAAAATAGAGACTTGCTAATAAGCTTTCAGCTTAAGCCACGCGAGATTATCATGCCATGCTATGTTATTTTAACCTCCCTTTTTTGCTTTTGTATTTGCCTTTTTCTGTTTCCAAGTAGAATTGGAATTTGCCTTTAGACGTGCTCTTGTAAACGAAAACGTTGTCCCAACTCCAAAGGAAATTAGGATCCTACCTCTTCCTTAATATCTTGTAATTTAAGATGAGAAGGTAAGTATACACACTGAAAAATTAAAATTTGAATATTTTATGACCTTAATATCTTGGCGGTCCAAGGCCAGAGCTTCACCTGCAAATCCCGCCCTCAAACAGCAGCATCATCCATCCTGCAGCAGGGCCAGTTGAAGCTAAAGGCATGGCCTCTGTCTCCGTCACCAAATATGGACTAGATCCTAAAACCCCTGACCCATGGAAGGCCCAGGCTCAGCACCAAACCCCTCAGCCATGGTCCATGAGATAACTGATGATCCACCTGGTATATGATTGTATACGATCGAAATAGATTTTGGCCTGCGCACGACCGATCGAGTTCGAATGATAATCGATCGAAGTGAGATTTCAAGATGGGTCCCGAAGAGGGAACAAATAAGCCTCGAACCCGAGGGGCCGACCAACGTCGAGTTCGATATTATTATCGAGCTCGAATCTAAATCGAACTATGATGTAGAGTAAAACTATCAAGCTTAAACATGGACTCCGGGTCAGTTCAAGGGTCCGAGTCAGAATCAAGCTTAAGCCAAAGATCGAGAGCTCGAGTTAGAATCGGGCTCAAACCGAGATCAAGAGTCCGGGTTAGATCGGACTCACGGACAAAAGTTGTTGCAATCCCACTAGATGAGAGAATCTTGGCAGGAATTGTGAAAAAGTTGATTTATTATGGATCCCCCACTAAGTATTTTTTAATTATATTTAAAGTAAGGTCCATCTATTATAAAGAGGAGTTTTAGCATTTCTGGAAGGGCAGTTTTTTGGGGACTTCACATTGTAATTCAAGCACCATATTCTCTTATATTCGAGAGCTATTCTTTTAAGCCTCATAAACTGATTCATTTCGCTTGGTCCCAAAAATCGCTTTGTTACAACTTTGTATATTTAGTCTTCTCTGCGGTCTATATTTGATATTTTCCTTTTATCCTTACAATTTGTATTGAGCTATATCACATATCCTTAGAACTACGAATAAATTCAACTCTATCCGTTTTTCGGGTAAACAGTTTGGCGCCCACCATGGGGCTAAGGATAATAGTGGTTATTTGATACGAATCTGAAAAAACACGCCATTGTGTTTTGCGCTTATTTCCGAAAACATCTTGAATTTCGGATTAGCTACAAATAACCATCAATCAAATGGCTTCACCGATCGATAACGGGGCCGGTCTTCAAGACGAAAACAACAACTTGACACCCAGTACTGAAAGACCACTTGTGAACACCATTAGAGCTCGAATCAAAGCGCCAATTGACATCAATTTGCATGTAGCCATTGAGGCAAACCTACATGATGAACCCGAGAATAGCATCCATGGTGGCACTCGGTCTGTGCTCGAGATACTCATAACGTCGAGGAAAACGGTGTTAACTTGCGTATGATTTTCGAAATGTTACAAGCCCAACATGCAGCAATAGCTCAGCTGCAGAGCCAAACCCAACTACAAAGCAGGTCGGAGCCCAATCCACCCCGAGAAATCACCCACAGAACGGAACCAGCCATAGTGAAGTCAAATGAGCAAGAATCGGGGACTACTCCCAAAATTGCTAAATTGCTCAAGGAACTCACAAAGTGAGCCAATGATAAAAAAGTAGAAACTTATAACTCTAGGGTCGATCAGATCCCGGGAGCTCCACCAATGATAAAAGGGTTGGATTCGAAAAAATTCGTGCAAAAACCTTTTTCCTCGAGCGCAGCCCCGAAACCAATCCCCAAAAAATTCCGTATGCCCGAAATTCCTAAATATAACGGAACGACCAATCCCAACGAGCATGTCACTTCTTACACATGTGCCATCAAGGGCAATGATTTAGAAGACGATAAAATCGAATCTGTGTTACTAAAAAAATTCGGAGAGACCCTCTAGAAGGGGGCAATGATTTGGTATCACAACGTACCGCCAAACTCCATCGACTCGTTCGCCATGTTAGCGGATTCTTTTGTGAAAGTACATGTCGGCGCCATAAAAGTCGCAACAAGGAAATCGGACCTCTTCAAGGTAAGACAAAAGGATAACGAGATGCTGAGGGAATTCGTATCTCGTTTTCAAATGGAACGAATGGACTTGCCACCAGTCACAGATGACTAGGTTGTTCAGGCTTTCACTCAAGGTTTGAACGAGCGAAGTTCGACGGCTTCACGGCGATTAAATCATAACCTGATTGAATACCCAGCCATCACATGGGCCGACGTGCACAATCAGTACCAATCAAAAATTAGGGTCGAAGATGATCAATTGGGGTATGAACCCGTTGTTCGAAGGGATACTAATCGAGAACGAGGTCCGATTGGGGATCGATACTAACCGTATAACGGAAGCCACAGAGTCGGTGAATCGAGACATAACCTCAGGCAATATAACAAAAGAAGTGATCGAAGTCATGGCTCCCGGGGACTGATAAATAGAAGTAGTTTCGATAGGCCTGCCGGATCTAAGGAAGCACCTCGGTTATAGGAATATAACTTCAGCGTCGATGTATCCGCCATCGTATTGGCTATCGGACGCATCAAAGATACTAAATGGCCTCGACCCATGCAGACCGATCCTGCCCAGAGGAATCCCAATCAAACGTGAAAATATCATGGCACACATGGCCACGGAACGGAAGATTACAGGCAACTAAGAGAGGAAGTAGCCCAGTTATTTAACAAAGGGCACCTTCGGGAATTTCTAAGCGATAGGGCGAAGAGGGCGAAGAACCATTTTAAAAACAGGGATTAGGGCGAAGAGGGCGAAGAACCATTTTAAAAACAGGGATTTCGACAAGCAAAACGAACAAGAAGAACCACAGCACGTCATTCACATGATCATCGGAGCCGCCGATACCCCTCAGGGACCAGTGCTTAAACGCACTAAAACATCGATTGTGAGAGAAAAGCGATCTCGAACTCAAGATTGCACACCCATAGGGACTTTGTCCTTCAATGATGAAGATGCAGAAGGAGTGATTCAACCTCATAACGATGCACTGGTAATATCCATACTCATGAATAAAACTAAAGTTAAGTGTGTGTTGATCGATCCAGGTAGATCGGCCAACATAATCAGATTGAAGGTCGTAGAATAGCTCGGCCTGCAGGACCAGATCGTACCCGCAACCCTGGTTCTAAACGGATTCAATATGGCATGTGAAACCACCAAAGGCGAGATAATTCTACAAATAAACGTGGCCGGAATCATCCATGAAACGAATTTTCACGTGATCGAAGGCGACATGAGATACAGCGCCCTTTTCGGAAGGCCATGGATCCAAAACATGAGAGTTGTACCTTCAACCCTACACCAGGTCCTCAAATTTCCAACATCGAGAGGTGTCAAAAGAGTGTACGGAGAACAACCAGCCGCTAAAGAAATGTTCGCCGTCGAGGAAGCAAAACCAATATCCTCGCCTTCACCGGTAAAGGGATCGGGATCAGAAGGGGAACGAGATACCAAATAGAAATCACAAACATCGGCTTCGACCCAGCCAGATAACTAGAAGATCGAAGAAGACGATGATCAGAGGGTCCCTCGATCCTTCGTGATTCCCGATGACTCCAACGCCACCAAATCAACAATTGAGGAACTGGAGCAAGACATACTAATCGAGCACTGGCCCGAACGAAAGGTATACCTGGGAACGGGGTTGAGCCCCGAACTCAGGAAGAAACTTATTCAATTTCTTATTGATAACATTGATTGCTTTGCCTAGCCCCATTTAGATATAACAGGGATCCCACCGGACATAACGACGCATCAGCTAATCTTGGACCCTAAGTTCAGACCAGTGAAGCAAAAGAGAAGACCACAGTCCGAGGTAAAACACGCATTCATAAAAGACGAGGTAACTAAACTTCTCAAGATAGGGTCCATTCGGGAGGTGAAATATCCCAAATGGTTAGCCAATATAGTTGTAGTGCCTAAAAAAGGGAACAAACTTAGAATGTGTGTGGACTATAAGGATTTGAACAAAGCATGCCCCAAAGATTCTTTTCTGCTGCCCAACATCGATCGCATGATCGATGCCACGGCCGGTCACGAGATCCTCACTTTTCTCGATGCCTACTCCAGGTATAATCAAATCCAGATGAACCCGGAGGACCAGGAAAGACCATTTGTCACCAAATATGGAACATATTGTTATAATGTGATGCCCTTCGGGCTAAAAAATGCAGGGTCTACTTACCAACGCTTAGTAAATAAAATGTTCGAAGAACAAATAGGTAAATCAATGGAAGTTTATATTGATGACAAATAGGTAAATCAATAGAAGTTTATATTGATGACATGCTAGTTAAGTCCCTACGCGCAGAGGACCATCTGACCCATTTGCAGGAAACGTTCGAGATTTTGAGGAAATACAACATGAAGCTCAACCCTGACTTTTCGGGGTCGGTTTGGGCAAGTTCCTCGGCTTCATGGTGTCAAATCGGGGAATCGAGATTAACCCCGATAAAATCAAGGCCATCGAAGACATCACCATCGTGGACAGTGTGAAAGCTGTACAAAGGCTAACGGGACGGATTGCGGCCTTAGGCCGATTCATTTCGAGATCATCAGATCGAAGTCACAAATGTTTCTCCCTACTCAAAAAGAAGAACGATTTCGCTTGGACCCCGAAATGCCAACAGGCATTAAAGGAACTAAAACATTATCTGTCCAGCCCACCAGTACTACCCACTCCAAAAACAGACGAAAAACTGTGCTTATACTTGGCAGTGTCGAAGATCGCAGTAAGCGGTGTCCTAGTTCGGGAAGAGCAAGGTACGCAATTTCTCATTTATTATATAAGTCGAACCTTAGGAGAAGCAGAAACTAGATATCCGCACCTAGAAAAATTGGCACTTGCACTGATAAGCGACTCTAGAAATTTACGACCGTACTTTCAATATCACCCCATATGCGTGTTAACTACTTACCCACTTCGTAATATTTTGCACAAGCCTGAACTATCAAGCTGATTGGCCAAATGAGCCGTCGAACTTAGTGGGTACGATATCGAATATCAGCCCCGTACGACCATCAAGTCTCAAATTTTAGCAGACTTCGTGGCCGATTTCACGCCAACCCTCGTACCCGAAGTCAAACAAGAACTCTTGTTGAAATCGGGAACGTTGTCTAGGGTATGGACCTTTTTTACAGACGGGGCTTCGAATGTGAAGGGGTCTGGGCTAGGCATAGTTTTGAAGCCACCCACAAGTAACACTATTAGGCAATCTATTAAAACTACCAGGTTGACTAACAACGAGGCCGAGTATGAGGCCATGATTGCAGGTCTCGAGCTAGCTAAAAACTTGGGAGCAGAAGTTATTGAAGCCAAATGTGACTCTTTGTTGGTGGTAAGTCAAGTAAACAAAACCTTCGAAGTTCAAGAAGATATAATTTAAAGGTATTTGGACAAACTACATGTCACTTTGCACCATTTCAAACAATGGACTTTACAGCATGTTCCACGAGAGCAAAACAGTGAGGCTGATGCACTTGCGAATATCGGATCATCGGTTGAGGAAGGTGACTTGAGCTCGGGGACTGTCGTTCAACTCTTGAGATCCGTAATCGAAGAAGGTCACGCCGAGATAAATTGTACGAGCTTAACCTGGGATTGGAGAAATAAGTATATCGAATACTTAAAGAACGAAAATCTCCCATCGGACCCTAAAGATTCAATGGCCCTACGGACTAAAGCTGCTCGATTCATGTTGGCTTCAGATGGAACGCTATACCGAAGGATATTCGATGGACCATTGGCAGTATGCTTGGGTCCAGGAGATACCGATTACATCTTACGTGAGGTACACGAGGGCACTTGTGGGAATCACTCCGGTGCCGATCCATTAGTCCAAAAAATAATCAGGGCAGGATATTATTGGATCGATATGGGCAAAGATGCGAAGGAATTTGTTCGAAAATGTGACAAATGTCAAAGGTTTGCACCAATGATCCATCAACCCGGAGAGCAACTTCATTCAGTCCTATCCCCATGGCCATTCATGAAATGGGGAATGGATATCGTTGGCCCTCTGCCATCGACCCCAGGTAAAGCTAAATTCATTTTATTTATGACTGACTATTTCTCTAAATGGGTTGAAGCACAGGCGTTTGAGAAAGTAAGAGAGAGAGAAGTTATAGACTTTATCTGGGATCATATCGTATGTCGATTCGGGATACCCGCCGAAATAGTATGTGAGAATGGGAAACAATTTGTGGGCAGCAAAGTGACAAAATTCTTCGAAGACCACAAAATAAGAAGGATATTATCAACACCGTATCACCCCAGTGGGAACAGACAGGCCGAACCAACGAACAAAACTATCATTCAAAATCTAAAGAAGAGGTTGAACAACGCTAAAGAAAAGTGGAGAGAAATCCTACCCGAAGTCCTTTGGGCATATCGAACGATGTCAAAATCCAGTACGGGGGCAACCCCGTTCTCCTTAGTATATCTGAAGCATTGATACCAGTCGAAGTCGGTGAACCCAGTACCAGATATCGATACACGACAGAAGAATCAAATAACGATCCTATGAACACTAGCCTCGAATTATCGAACGAAAAACGAGAAGCTGCTCTCGTCCAATTGACCGCCCAAAAGCAACAAATCGAAAGATATTATAATCGAAGAACCAAGCTCCGCCATTTCAAGCACGGGGATTTAGTGCTAAGGAAAGTTACCCTCAATACCCGAAATCCGAACGAAGGAAAACTAGGACCGAACTGGGAAGGACCATATCAGGCTCTCGAGAACGTCGGAAAGGGATCATACAAGCTCGGCATTATAAACGGCAAACAATTATCAAGCAATTGGAATGTGTCACATCTAAAACGATACTACTTCTAAGGTACGACCTTCCCATATTCATTTACATTTCAAAACTGACCCCTGCAGAAGTCCGAACATGAGCTAAGATGGATCCTTCAATACGAAGCCTTAAGACTACGGGCTAAGAAAGTTCTCCTCTTTGCTAACATCTTATATCCAAGAAACATTCCTCTATTTGGAGATTTATTATGCAAACAGAATTAAGATAAACTCGAGCACTAAGACTACGGGCTACTTTTATTTCGAGTTCGATCAAGCACTCACTCGACCATTACGCCTACGGTCTACATTACTTCGAGTCCGAATCATTCGCTCGACTGCTAAGCCTACGGGCTACTTTTATTTCGAGTTCGAGCAAGCACTCACTCGACCATTACGCCTACGGGCTACATTACTTCGAGTTCGAATCATTCACTCGACTGCTAAACCTACGAGCTACTTTTATTTTGAGTTCGAACACTCACTCAACCATTACGCCTACGGGCTACATTACTTCGATTTCGAATCATTCACTCGACTGCTAAGCCTACAGGCTACTTTTATTTCGAGTTCAAGCAAGCACTCACTCGACCATTACGCCTACGAGCTACATTACTTCGATTTCGAATCATTCACTCGACTACTAAGCCTACGGGCTACTTTTATTTCGAGTTCGAGCAAGCACTCACTGGACCATTACGCCTACGAGCTACATTATTTCGAGTTCGAATCATTCACTCGACTACTAAGCCTACGGGCTACTTTTATTTCGAGTTCGAGCAAGCACTCACTCGACCATTACGCATATGGGCTATATTTATTCGAGCTCGAATCATTGACTCAACTAATAAGCCTTAGGGCTACATCACTTCAAGTTTGAATAAGCACTCGCCCGATTAGAGAAGCTACGAAGTCCAAATTTTATTAAGTTGTTTAAATCCTTGTGAAAACATTCATTAGGCGTGAATAAAGTCTTCACAAAACGAAAGCAAGTCGGCAAAATTGTCTATATACAAATTGTCTACATGATTGATTACAACGTAAAAATTAAAGACTAAGCTTCCTGGTCATCATCAGGAGCGGTCTCTTCTCTATCGGAGTCTCCCCCCCCGGTCCTCGGATCCGCTCTTACTCCCATCATCATCATCATCATCATTGTCATCATCATCGTCATCGGAAACCAGGGCTTCAGCATCGGCTTCGAGTTCTTTGGCCCTTTTTATCTCTTCAGCAAGATCGAAACCACAAGCATGGATCTCCTCGAGGGTTTCCCTCCGAGACCGACACTTAGCAAGTTCGGCGACCCGATGTGCTCAAGTATCGGCGGTCTCGGCTGCCTCTCTTGCTTGGACCTGGGCAGCTTCAGCATCGGCCCGATAGACGGCCACAAATGCATCTGCATCGACCTTTGCCTTTTCGGCATCAGATTCGGCCTTGGCAAGTACAGAGGCCAACCGAGCCTCGAGCTCCTCTATTCTTCTTGCTTGAACCAGGACTTTTTCCTTCATTCTCTGAAGTTGGGTTTCGGCTGATGATAACTGAGCTCGAGCAGTTTCTTTCTATGCAGCAAAGCGGTCCATACCTATTTTCCATTGCAAAGACTCCGCTTTTATCACATCGACCTCCTCACGAAGCTTCCCGATCATCTCATTTTTTTTGCTGCAACCGAGAGACCAAAAAATTAGCCATCGTTCCGATATCAAGCTCATAGGCTTTTAAAAGTATCATTACATGCTCAGACAAATCGGTCTGATCTCGATAAGCCTTGGACAACTCAGCTCGGAGGTCTTTTATTTCCTATTCTCTCTGCCCTAAGAGAAGTTAGGGAGTTCCTCTCATTAGTAACCCGTTGAAGGTCGGCCTCGTATCGACGCAGCTCGCTTTGGGACCGAGAACATGCTTCTCGATGAACTGCTGCTGCCTACAAAACAAACAAGGAACGAAGTTAACGAAAAGTAAACATGAAGGTAGTACCGACAAAATAATTTTAATGCTTACCTGATTCAAAGCCTACCACACCCCGTGAAAACGATTCGATTCATCGCCAGTACCGGCAACGTCCTCGATACCGGTAAACAGGCCACGAAAAGGATCCTCTCCATCGTGAGGCCTGTCTAGATCGAGGGCCCCCAAGGCTTGGGCTTCCCGAATCACCCCTACGAAAAAAGCGGGAAAGGTGAGCGAATCTTCGATTGCTGCTACCCCAAATGAATCACTTGGAGCATTCTCTTCGATTTGAAGGGATTCAAGGGCCCTTTCAGACATATCCCCCATCTGTCGGCTCCGATGAGATGCGTCTTCGATCTCCGATAATTCAGGGATTCCGCCCGAATCTTTCTCTGGTATATACTCAGTTCTAGGCGGAGCCTCATGAAGCATTATCGATCCTTCTGCCGATGGGGCATCGGTGGTTCTCTTCGTTCGGGCCGCCAACGCGGACCCATCGTTTTCTTCTTCTTCTCCATCCCTTGGACGTAGAACTGATTCCACGGTCAAAGGAATGACATTCTTGTTCGGCTTACGAGCCGTCCTCTTCTTCGATTTTTGATCTTCGGGAACAGAGGCTCTTTTCCTTTTATTTCCCTTCACCGGCTTTGGGACAGAGGCCAAAGTTTCTTCCTCGTTGGACAAGGGCCTCAAAACCGCATCTTTTCCCAAACCTGCATATGGAAAATTTTATTAAAATATTTAGAAACCGCCTCGTTCGAATTATCAAAGAATATGAGAAAGGGGCTTACCATGATTTTTGGCCTCCCACCGACCCTTTGACAAATCACGCCATGAACGCTCGGCGTATGTGGAGGTCGAAACAAGAGCTCGTACCCAGTTCTTTAGATCTGGAACTGCTCCGAGCATCCAGGGAACCAATACATCACAAAAAGAAGAGTGTCGATGAGAAAAGAAATGAAAGAACAAAATAGAAGGAACAGCAGGATCACACTTACGTTTCATATTCCACTCCTCGGGAACGGGCATCTTTTCGGTCGGAATCAGGTCCGAAGTCCTCACTCGAACGAACCTGCACATCCAGCCCCGATCTCTGTCCTCATCAATGCTCGAGAACAGAGCCTTGGTAGCCCGACACTGAAGTTTTATTAACCCTTCTCGAAAAAGTTGAGGACGTACAATCGGATAAGATGGTCGAGGGTGAACGGCATCCCCTCGATTTTGCTCACAAAGTATCGGATCAGGATAACGATCCGCCAAAAAGAAGGATGGACCTGGCCTAGGGTTATTTGGTATTGACGACAGAAGTCAATAATAACGGAATCGAGGGGACCTAACGTGAAAGGGTAAGTATACACATTCAAAAACCCTTTCATGTAAGAAGTAATATCTTCGTCAGAAGTAGGAATTATTATTTCTTTTTTATCCCAATGGCAATCTTTCTTTAGCTGCTTGAGGTGCTTCTCGGTTATCGAACATGTGTACCTCGATACTGGCTCACATCGGCCAGGGACCGATGAGCCTTTATCGACCTTAAAATCAGAAGTAAGAACACACTCCCCAGAACACACGCCCCAGGAACGCACTCCTCAGGCCGTGGTTCTGCCGTTGCCTCATCGGCGACACACTGTGAAGATGAAGCCTTCTCTTTCTGAGGAATGGTTTGTGATGTTTTCGCCATTTTCGAATTCAAAGGTGCGGAATAGAAGAAAGTGAAAAAGATTTGGTAGAATTGAAGAGGGGCTTTTGCAAAGAGAAACCATAGATTTACGGGTAAGTCAGAGAATACGGAAAGGGACTTGAAAAATTTGGAAGATTGAAGATATAAAAGTGGTAAATGATAAGAGGAAGCGTTATTTATAGGTTTAAGCGATGGCGGTTCAGTATCAGCGGTGGTCGACCGCCATCTGACATACATTATATGCCTTGAAAGACTAAACCGACGGAACAGCTATCACATACGTCATGATCGAGCCTGATGGAAACGTCAGGTTATAATCCGATCGAGCCGTTAAAAGATCATATCGTTTCTCACCACATTTTTTCTGAGAAACGAGGGGACTATCTGTATACGGTCGAAATAGATTTCGGCATGCGCACGTCCGATCGAGTTTGAATAATAATCGATTCAAGTGAGATTTCGAGATGGGTCCCGAAGAGGGAACAAACAAGCATCGAACCCGAGGGGCCGACCAACGTCGAGTTCGATATTGTTATCGAGCTCGAATCTAAATCGAACTATGATGTAGAGTAAAGCTATCAAGCTTAAACATTGACCCCGGATTAGTTCAAGGGTTCGAGTCAGAATCAAGCTTAAGCCAAAGATCAAGAGCTCGAGTTAGAATTGGGCTCAAGCCGAGATCAAGAGCCCGGGTTAGATCGGACTCACGGACAAAAGTCGTTGCAATCCCACTAGATGAGAGAATCTTGGCAGGAATTGTGGAAAAACCGATTTATCATGGATCCCCCACTGAGTATTTTTTAATTATATTTAAAGTAAAGTCCCTCTATTATAAGGAGAAGTTTTATCATTTCTGGAAGGACAGTTTTTTGGGAACTTCACATTGTAATTCAAGCACCATATTCTCTTATATTCGAGAGTTATTCTTTTAAGCCTCATAAACTAATTCATTTCGCTTGGTCCCAAAAATCGCTTTGTTACAACTTTGTTTATTTAGTCTTCTCTGCTGTCTATATTTGATATTTTCTTTTTATCCTTATAATTTGTATTGAGATATATCACATATCCTTAAAACTACGAATAAATTTAACTCTATTTATTTTTCGGGTAAACAGTGATGTCATATCAATGATCCCACAAAGATCAGATGATAACTGATCTGATAAACTGAATATCAAAACCTGTGAAACATACCTCACTGTTTCGCTTTAAACACACTAAGAATTGCTGTAAACAACACCATCCTTAATGACCAGGAGAAAATTCACGTTCACACTACTTGTAACTACTAATAATCTAAGCTAAAGGAGAAAGGAATAAAAATGCAATGGAGGAAAATGAAGCAATAACAGATATCCATTCATAAGCTGATCATTATCTATTATATATAGCTACAAGTGGCCACAAACAACTGTTAGCCATAACATCATTCTGTAACTAGAACTATGAAGCTATTCTTCTGCGGCTAAACTCGAGATCCAGAACTTGTTAATATTTGAACGATGCATCGTACACCAATTTAGCTACTGCAAGCATCAAAACTTGACTAACTCCACCAAGTCAAGCGGTAGCAAAAAACTGGGCAATACATCCACCACGGCCACTTCGTATAGCCGTAAGTCTGAGCAAAAACTTCCTTCCATCCAAGGACAAGTTTGAAGATGAGGAGAACAACTGACTTTGCTGGTTTCCAAATACCCTGAAGAATCCACTGGTATTTTCTATAACATGATTCTTTGCACGACCGCTGGGGCGTTGAGCTAAACCCATATGTTCAGCAGTAATCAGAATCATTTATACCACCAGCCTCGCGAAGAAGACAACTTGAACCAGGAAGTAGACACTTGCTCAAACAAAACATAAACTACGACTTGACGCTATATTCTAACATGATCAGTGCCTCAAACATTTTATTCACTACCTAATGTAGAAACTTTGGGAGAATGCGCTAAAAGGCCCTTCTCCTTTTGAAACCAGAACCATTTGATTGTTGAAGTTGAAAGTTCTGCAAAGGGGAGTAACTAACGTCAGACTCGAACACTGCACAATCAAATGGATTCTGGAGAGTTTTTGTCGGCCAGTAAAGTCCAGAAGCTGTAGGCGGTGAAGGAATTTGTGGCACAGCCCAACATGTCTCCGGCACCTCACTAAAGCACTTATCACCTTCAACTTCAGCATCTCTTAAGATTGGGGAGCTATCTGATTCTCCAACCTTTCCACTGTCAGCCTGATAGATTTCAAGGAATGGAAAAACTAAAATTAGGTACCACATTGAAATCTGTCTACTGCGGTAAAATATATTGATAGCCCATTGAAAAGACTATGTAACTTATACAAGCATGATAGTGAATCTACACTACGGGCTGTCATCAAAGTGGCAACTCTACAGGAAAGTAGAGATAGGTGAAAAAACAAATACGATACACGATAGTGCTTTCCAACTCTCTCAGTTTGACCCACCTTATCCTCGCCACGTGATGGTAAAGTGAAACTCAATTTTCACCTTAAGTAAGCTACATCCGCCAATATGCCACCACAGATATAAATACAGATACAAGATAAATACTAATCACATAGGGACAATTCTTTGACAGCTACACATATTTTCCCATTAGCTGTAACCAGAAGTCTCCGACTCTTCATTACTCTTCATCTCTCATCTCGATACTTCTCAAGAGTTAGAACTCCCACCACCTGAGAGTTTGCCAAAGTGACACAGTCATCCACCAAGACAGCATTTTCAATCACAAAGTCTATGATCTTGGTCCGTCTGGACTTGGTGACTGACGCAGTTGGCATAAGACTGTACCTAGACCTGCCTTTCCCACTCCAAGATTTATATGGGAGGTTCACACCTTCCGCGTAAGGTTTAGCTCTATTCAACTTTAGCTAGTGGAACCAATAGATTGTGTTACCAGAAACTTGCCATCAGATGCTTCCTTGTCTCCATATCAAAATGAATTCCTTGCAGTAAGTCAAATAGTTATTAAGGCAGATAATGTACATACAACTAAACCCAAGAGTGCACATGACTGAAGCATGAATGCCACGCCAACAAAGCTCAATCAGAAGCTTCCACATATCCATATGGAAACGAACACCGCGCAAATGCCTTAATACTACATGTATACAAAATTACATGCACATAACAAAGGCATACAGGCCATACTCCAGCAAGAGACCTGTACGTGTATCCGCTGGCATACACAGTGCGTAACTCTACATTTGGATGAAGATAGACGCAATACCATCGTGTACAATAAATTCAAAGATAAAAAGAACTAAAACCCTTCTTACCAAAAGATGAGGAAAAGGGATAAGACATAAATCATACCTTAGATGATCCATAATCCATGTATCCGTAGTTCTGATTGAAATCACCCATTCCAAGAAATTCATCAAACTGCCATTGTGGAATGATTCCAGCCGTAGAACCTCCAACCAATGAAAGACTACTACGTGCAAAATCCTCAACCCCACTAGCCTGGACAGGCAATACGTCATTACACGGAGCATTTGATGACATGGGTGCAGTTCTCTTAGAAATCGGAGGAGATTCTGGCTCCAACACCTTCTGGACAGAATGTGACTTCCCTGAGGATGCTGATGCAGCAGGATTGATAGGTTCAAGTCCCACTTTGACTCCGGTCAGCAAAAATCTCTGGTGAGCCGAGACATAAGCATTTGCTGTGTGAATATAAATGTCACATTTTCGGCAGAGCAAAGCCCGATCCTCAAGGCAAAAGAAATAGCCAACAGTTTCCTGTACAAAATAGCATCTCTTACTATCAGTATAAAAGTGGAGTTTCTTTAGGAAATAGGCATGAATTGTGTACAAGCTCAATGATGCTGAAGCATATACATATATTTTTTGTTTCATTTTGTGAATTACCATCATGACATGTAGAAGTGAAGAAGATTTTCATAGGTGGATGGAACTACTCTAATAGATCTGATAAAATATAACTGCTTTGGCGCAACACCATGTGCCTTGCCACGTCTCTGGCTATCAGGAAAAGTTCCATAACTTGCTTTCACCTACAATTAATGCTCGCTAAAAAGCTATAATAATCCCCTTGATCTTGGCTGCTAACCATCCTTACACTGTCTGAATGAAAGTCACGAGCATGAGGGTGATGCTCTACGATGCCAGCCCCTAAAAATAAGGGCTCCATCATTAAGAATCAGACACCTTCTGCCTTCCTCTGTTACTCGAAATGGAAAGGCGGAATAATGAAAAGGAACACTATATCAAGTCGCCAAGTTTGGCCGAACCCGATAGCTTCTTCTCAAAAGAGTATATCTGTGTTAAAAAATTCATTAAATATGTGTAAGTATTAAATTTAAAACTTAGCTATTAGCACTCTATGTTGTTCTAAAATCCAGAACTATGAAGTTGAAATCCTGACTCCAAAAATTCATTAAGTATGTGTAAGTATTAAATTTAAAGGCATCTCTGTCAATGCATAAAAAGCATTCAACAATACTCCAAAAATTCCCAGCATGTTGCAAAGGTCAAAGGTACAATGTTGAAGGTAACTAATAAACGAAGAAAAAAGAGAGAGCGGTATTGCAGCAGCCAGAATTTAAGTCAAACGTAAATACTATATTAACTAACCGAATGTGCGTAGTCCTCTCTTGTCATAAAACATACAGATAAATAAAAAATACTCGCTCCGTTCTAGTTTATGCGAACATATTTCTTTTTTTGTCCGTTCTAAAAAGAACACCCCTTTCTAAATTTAAAAACAATTTAGCTTAAACTTATAATTCTACCCTTAATGAGAAGCTTTTATAACCACACAAATACTCTGGCCCCCTTTTAATCTGTGTAGGACCACAAATTTCAAAAGTCTTTATTCTTTTCTTAAACTCCGTGCCCAATCAAACAAGTTCACATAATTGTAACGGAGGGAGTACTACTTATCTACTTATCACCCCCACCACCCCAAAAAGAAAAAGATATGGGATTTCACAACTTACTACTCTATAGTGCATATATTTGTAAAAACAAGACAAAGATCATGTCTTTTCCTTTGATCGAATTATGCTAGCAGGCAGAACAAAAAACAAACAACAGATACAGCAACTGTACACTCGAGGAAATACATCGAACAAACACCTCAGACTATACAAACTCAACAAACTTAATATAGAAACTAGCAATAGATAAATAAAAGTCAATTTTACCTGGCAGATGTCACACTTGGGCATGGGTGAAGATGAAGCAGAAAGAGGCACTCTCTGGTGCTTACTAGCAAGTTTATTTGCAGCATGAACTTTATCATCACATGACCAACAAAGAGCTGCCTCGTCCGCACAGCACAAAACCCTCGCCTCTGCTGACTCACACACGTTACACTGAATCTTCATCCTTAAAAAATCCGCCTTACCACCATCCAAAAAAACACAAGCAAGAGAGAAAAAACTAAGATCTGCAAGTGAAATGGTGAAAAGGGGTTGTGGGGGTGTCTTCTTTGTAAAATTGGTGCCTGCCACAACCGCCGAGAGGCAACTTGGATTTAAAAGAGGTGTGTAGTGAGGTGCAGACTGATGTCTTTACGGTTATGTTTCCAAAATGTTGGATTTTTTCTTGACAGAAAGGCTGTTGTACACGTGTCAGACTGTAGGGTGGTGACCAGCTGAGCTGGCTAGGGCTATAAGGGGATATCTGGCAGTGCCACGCGCTCTAGTCAGACTCACAAGTCTTGGTTTGAGTTGGGGGAATTGCTGAAATTCGAAGCATACTGAAGAATCTTTATGGATATCCATTTGTGGATAAACAACAAAACTGTGACATCCTCGCTAACCTCAAAGGTGCTGTTTGAGGATTATAGGCAGGGAGCTAAAAAAGGAACCACGTGAATAACTACTACTACTTGTCAGTGAGGAGACTACCTGTTGGTGCTCGGATGAGCCAGATTGTCAATAGTTATACTGACGAAGCGTCCACGCGTGCTTGGCCTCCGAGCAAGCCTATTTGGAGCAGGGCAGCATAGAATAGTAGTCTTCTAGGAGGATCGGATTTAGTATATTTCGAATTGAAAGTTCGGATATCGAATTCTATAAAATACAATCCGAATCTAATCTGAATTGACATCGAATTGGATTAAATTTTAAAGTTTGGATCGAATAAATATTTTGTATTTTCAGATGAGATTGTACGTATTATTAAGGCTTATCACTGTGTCAACCTTTCTGGTGTAGGTTCTGAAAATACTTATATAAAAAATGAAAAACACCACCTTTAAGCTCTAAGAAAGAGGAATCTTCCAACCATGGAACCAATAATAATTAACAACCATGTTAGAAAGAGACAAGGGGTCAGTCTTACCATCGACTAAGGATGTGCGTTGTCTGGTCGTGACGGAGAATGGAAATCGAAGGAACAAAGAATTGAGAGAGAGAAAGTATCGATATAACCTAAGTGGCTAAGTCTAAAAAATGAAATAAGAAAGAAGACTTGACCCTAAAACTTTAGTCTAGTATTTATATAGGTCCATATAAATTCGGATTTCGGGTTAGATTGGATTAAAACTATACCAATCCGGATATTCGAATTTTTTAAAAACATAATCCATATCCGATCCAAATATCCGAAATCCGAAAATTCGAATAGAGTGGATCGGTTCAGATTTTTGGATTTCCGATCCAAATGCACAGCCCTACTTCTAGGTAATTGTGTGGGTAGAGCAGGTTTGGAGTGGCTGACTGGGAAATTTAATATTATTTCCAGGACGAAGAGAGTGTCAGATGAGTGGAGGTGGAGTACGGTGATACCGTTGTTGTACAAGAATGGTGTAGTACGGTGATACCGTTATACAAGAATAAAGGTGATATCCAAAGTTATAACAACTATAGGGGTATCAAGTTACTAAGTCATACCATAAAAGTTTGGGAGAGGGTTATAGAAGTGGGGGTGAGGAGGACGGTGTCTATATCCGACAACCAGTTCGGGTTCATGGCGGGTCGTTCTACTACGAAAGCTATCCACATTATTAGGAGGTTGGTGGAACAGTACAGGGATAGGAAGAATGATTTGCACATGGTGTTTATTGATTTGAAAAAAATGTCTGACAAGGTCCCTAGAGAGGTACTTTGGAGATGCCTCGAGGCAAAGGTGTAATGGTTGCTTACATTAGGGCGATTAAAGACATGTAGGATGGAGCTAAGACTCGCTGGTATTGGAGACATGATCATGTTTTTGTATAACTAATGAAAATATGTATTATCTTCATTCGTGGATGAGTTTGGGTAGAAGAAAATCTAACAGGCTTGCTCGATCGGGTTCACTCGGTTGAGCGCCGATCGCGCTCCTCAGTTTTAGGGCGTGACAAACTTGGTATCAGAGCCTAAGGGTTTAAAGTGTCTTAGGATGTCTCGGAGCCATGTCTAGTAGAGTCCTTCTTATTGGTGTGTTGTCGACCACATCTATAATTAGGATGCTACATGGGCATTTAGGAATGATACCCTTCTTTCATATTCTTGATCGTGCGATAAAGCTAGTTGTAAGATTGTTCCTACTTTAACTCCTGAGTTGCTCTAATTTTCAGCACATGACACCTAAGAAGAAGGCAAGAACTGGCCAAAGAGCCAACGTCACCCCAGGAGTGGAAGTGGATACTATATTTGATGATGCGGGTGAGCACCCGAGGGGTGAGGATATTTCCCCAGTTACTACACTACCTGATTCTACCATAATTGATCAGACCACACCTGTCCATACGCCTACTGAAGGTGCAACAGTCCCTCCAACTGATATTCTAGTTCCACCTCCAGCTCCAGCTTCCGATTATGGTGTGTCTGTTGTTGATATTAGGGGAGCCATACAGATGTTGACACAGATTGTGGCTTCTCAGGACCAGAGATCGAGTGTTGGGCCTACTTCTTCCAGTCATCCAGGGGAATCTTCTAGTTCCAGGGTGAACAAGTTTCTTCAATTAGATCCTCTAGTGTTTACGGGTACTAATCCCTAGGAAGACCTCCGGGACTTCATTGATGAGATGCACAAAACTCTCTGGGTTATGCATGCTACAGAGACGGAGGGAGTAGAGTTGGCCTCCTACCATCTGAAAGGGGTGACATATTCTTGGTTTGAGTTATGGGAGGAATCCCGTGAGGAGGGAAGCCATCTAGCAAGGTGGGGTGAGTTCACAGATGCATTTATGGATCATTTCTTGCCTGCCGAAACTAAGGCAGCCCGTGCCGCTGAGTTTGAAAGCCTGAAGCAGGGTAGTATGAATGTGTGGGAGTATCATATAGAGTTTTCACGCCTGTCCAAGTATGCTATTCACATGTTTCCCACTATGGAGGCTAGAGTGCGCCGGTTTGTTCAGGGCCTTAGACCCTTGGTTATTAATGAGGCCTCTACAACTGCCTTGAATTCCGATATGAACTATGGTAAGATGGTAGCATTTGATCAAACCACACAGATCCACAAATTGAAGAATAGAATGGAGCGTCGGAGTAGCAGCAAGGCCCGGTCCGCAGGCAACTTTGGTGGTTCTTCTGGTGGTGGTAGGTCGGCATTCAGGGGAGGGTCATCAGGACCATCCCAATCATTCGCCCAATCTTCGATGGGTGCACAGTCATCTGGACCCAGTTAGGGCAACATGGGACCCCACTAGCAGGGTCGGCCCGACAGAAGGTTTCAGCAGCGGAGGCTTCCATGTCCTAAATATGGGAGGATGCACTTTGGGTCATGCTTCATGGACCTACCAGTATGCTATGGGTGTGGTGTGAGGGGTCACATTTAGAGAGATTGCCGCTCGTCCTGCCGAAATGTGGGTAGAGGTGTAATTTTGCAGCTACTACATCCACAGCACCTCCAGCTCGAGGCACCCCAGTACCCGCAAGGCGTGGTGCATCTAGGGGTGGTGCATAGAATTTGGGAGAACCCAACAGATTTTATGCTATGCGGAGTCGGGAATCAGAGGCTTCTCCAGATGTTGTCACAGGTATATTGTCTGTCCAATCCCATGATGTATATGCTCTTATTGATCCCGGTTCTACTTTATCATATGTCACTCCTTATGTTGCTATGGAATTTGGGATAGAACCAGAACAGCTTCATGAGTCGTTCTTTGTATCTACTCCGGTTAGTGAGTCTATTTTGGTCGTGCGGGTTTATAGGGATTGTGTTGTCACGTTGCGTGGTCGGGGTACCATGGCCGATCTCATTGAATTAGGAATGGTTGATTTTGATGTGATAATGGGGATGGACTGGCTTTATTCTTGTTTTGCCAAGCTTGATTGCCGAACCAGGACTGTTAGGTTTGAATTTCCAAAGGAGCCAATTATTGAGTGGAAGGGTGATGATGTAGTGCCGAAGGGTAAGTTTATTTCTTACCTTAAGGCCACAAAGATGATCAACAAGGGATGTATTTACCATTTGGTTCGGGTTACGGACACCGATATTGAGGCACCTGCACTTGGGTCCGTGCCTGTTGTGAATGAATTTTCGGGAGTCTTTCCGGAAGATCTCCTTGGGATCCCACCTGACAGGGAGATTGATGTGATACCAGACATGCATCCTATATTTATTCTTCCCTATAGAATGGCACTGACATAATTGAAGGAACTAAAGGAGAAACTGAAGGACTTGTTAGAAAAAAGTTTCATCCGGGCGAGTGTGTCGCCCTGGGGCGGACCGGTCCTTTTTGTAAGGAAGAAAGATGGGTCACTGAGAATGTGTATTGACTATCGGCAGCTTAATAAGGTAACAATCAAGAATAAGTATCCACTGCCAAGGATAGATGACTTGTTTGACCAATTGCAAGGTGCTAAGTACTTCTCCAAGATTGATTTACGATCCGGATACCACCAATTGAAGATCAGGGAGCGGGATATTCCGAAAATAGCTTTCAGAACCCGATATGGGCACTTTTAATTTTTGGTGATGTCTTTTGGGCTAACAAATGCCCCAGCACCTTTCATGGATCTTATGAATCGAGTTTTTAAGCCATTCCTCGACTCCTTTGTGATAGTGTTTATTGACGATATTCTCGTATATTCACGAAGTCGAGAAGACCATGCCGATCATCTTATGGTAGTTCTATGAACCCAACATCAGCACCAGTTATATGCAAAGTTTTCAAAGTGTGAATTTTGGCTTGAATCGGCTATATTCTTGGGTCATGTAGTCTCTAGTGAGGGAATTAAGGTTGATCCTCAGAAAATTTCAGCTCTGAAGAATTGGCCGAGGCCTACAACTCCAACAAAGATTCGTAGTTTCTTAGGCTTAAATGGATATTACAGGAAGTTTGTGGAGGAGTTATCTACTCTTTCCTCTCCATTGACTAAATTGACGCAGAAAGAAATTAAGTTCCAATGGTCAGATACTTGTGAAAAGCGTTTCCAGGAGTTGAAAGCAAGATTGGCTATGATACCAGTATTGACCCTACCAGAGGGTATAAATGGATTTGTGGTATATTGTGTTACTTCAAGAATCGGGCTTGGATGTGTATTAATGAAACATGGCAAGGTTATAGCTTATGCTTCTAGGCAACTCAAGAATCATGAAAAGAACTATCCAACACATGATTTAGAACTTGCATCGGTGGTATTTGCATTGAAAATTTGGCGTCATTATTTATATTGGGTCCATGTTGATATATTCACAGACCATAAGAGCCTTCAATATATTTTCAAACAGAAGGAATTGAATCTGAGGCAGAGAAGATGGCTTGAGTTACTCAAGGACTATAACATTGATATTCTATATCATCCGGGAAAGTCCAATGTTGTGGCAGATGCTCTTAGCCGGAAATCCATGGGTAGTTTGGCTTACTTGGAGGCATACCAAAGTCCATTGGCCAAGGAAGTTCACCGATTGGCTAGTTTGGGAGTTCGTCTTGCGGACTCTAGTGAAGGAGGGGTAATTGTACAAAATAGGGCCGAATCGTCACTTGTTGTGGAAGTGAAGGAGAAACAATACAACAATCCATTTTTGGTGAAATTGAAAGATGGGATTCATAAACATAAGACCATGGCCTTTTCTATTGGCATGGATGATGGTACACTAAGGTACCAGGGGCGACTATCTGTTCCAAACGTGGATGGTCTCCGTGAAAGAATTATGACTGAAGCTCACACTTCTAGGTATTCCGTGCACCCAGGTTCTACGAAAATGTATCATGATCTGAAGGAAGTCTACTGGTGGAATGATATGAAGAGGAATGTAGCGGAGTTTGTGGCAAAGTGACCGAATTATCAGCAAGTGAAGGCCGAACACCAACGGCCCGGTGGGTTGGCACAAAACATAAAATTCCAATGTGAAAATGAGAAATGATTAATATGGACTTTGTGGTAGGATTACCTCGTACTACTCATAAGTTTGACTCGATTTGGGTGATTGTTGATCGACACACGAAATAGGCACACTTCTTGCCAGTTAAGGCTACCGATATAGCGGAATAATATTCTTAGTTGTATATAAAAGAAATAGACCGGTTGCATGGCACCCTAATTTCCATTATTTCTGATCAGGGAGCACAATTCACTGCTATGTTTTGGAAGAAATTTCAGCAAGGTTTGGGTACTCATGTGAATCTTAGTACAACATTTCACCCACAGACTGACGGGAAGGCAGATCGGACTATTCAAACGCTAGAGGATATGTTGTGCGCTTGTGTTTTAGACTTCAAAGGTAGTTAGGATGATCATTTACCACTCATAGAATTTGCCTACAACAATAACTATCACACTAGCATTCAGATGGCATCGTTAGAGGCTTTATATGGTAGGAGATGTAGATCTCCCATTGGGTGGTTCAAAATTGGGGAAGCAAAGTTGATAGGGCCAAACCTCGTGCATCAGGCTATGGAAAAAGTTAAAATCATTAAGGAGCGGTTGAAAACTGCTCAGAGTCGTCAGAAATCCTATTCGGATGTTCTTCGTAGGGATTTGGAGTTCAAAGAAGATGATTGGGTATTCTTGAAAGTTTCCCCCATGAAGGGTGTAATGAGATTTGGTAAGAAAGGGAAATTGATTCCGAGGTATGTCGGACCGTACAGAATCATTCAGAGGATCGGTGAGGTGGCGTACAAGCTTGAGCTACCACCTGAGATGTCATTAGTGCACCCAGTATTCCATGTGTCTATATTGAAGAAGGTAGTTGGAGATCCGTCAACTATTGTACCGGTTGAGACCATTGAGGTTAATGAAGAACTGTCATATGAAGAAATTCCAGTTGCCATTCTTGATAGGCAAGTCCGAAAGTTGAGGAATAAAAAAATTGCCTCTATGAAGGTGTTGTGGCGAAACCAGCAAGTTGAAGAAGCTAATTGGGAGGCCGAGGAAGAAATGAAAAAGAAGTATCCTTACTTGTTTGTATAAACTATATGACCTTTTTATAAGACCGTCGCCTATGGATTCTTGTATCATTTGTTCAACTATTGTAAATGTGCTTCTTTCTAAATATATTGCCTGTGAGGCCACAATTGATATTGTTTTGTGTTATGTTACATCGTTGGTTCATGTATATGTTGTTAGGACTGGTTTTGGTGATTCTCTGGCAGGTGGTTAGGCCCAATTGCAGAGGACACTAATATGCCGAAATGTCTGAAAAATTTGGGAGTTAGCCAAATTTTGGGGCCTTAAGGAAGTTGAAATGTTGGAAGAATATCTAAGATCTATACGAAGTCAAGAACGATTAAAGAAGACGGTTAAGGTGAAAGGAGGATAATACTGTGCCTAATAATGACTTGTAAAATATTCGAGGACGAATGTTCCTAAGTAGGGGAGAATGTAACGCCCCGTAAAAATTTTCTAATGATTTAATATTTTAAAGTGCGCCAACGGTATTTGGGAATAACGTATTTGAGTATTAAAGGAGACCTATGGGATAGAGCCACATAATTTTGAAATGATAATGTACTTTTAAGGTGAGTTGGAACATACTAAGGAGTTTTGTGAATGGCAAAAACTTGTGTGGAACAAGTTGGATACATTAAGTGGAAAGGATGATTCAATTGGCACAACACCCAACTTCAAATGCATAGAACTCGCTCCAAATAAAGATTTAGGAGGTTATATACCTATCAAATTAAAGTCCTTTAAGTCTAGTTTTCAACGCATCAAACTTTTCGTCGTTTGGATATGTATACAGAAAGTTATGGCCATTTTACTGGACATGTGTCATATGCAGATGCACGGCTGCGCATATTTGAGAGTTTCTGCCTCAGGTGCGCGTCCACTTGCCCAGGTACGCGGCCGCGCATATAGGAACTCATTAAATAACCCCAAGGCCAGGTATAGATAGGGGTTAAGTCATTTTGGCCTAAAATCTAACATTTTAGAGTGAGAGAGAGTGCCCTAGAGTGAGAAGGTATTCTTCAATAATTGTTCTTCAATTCTTGCTCAACTTTTGGAAGATTAAGAAGGGAAACTCACTAGGTCTTCATCCTAGAGGTAAGATTCTACACCCTAACCCCTAATTTTGAAATTTTCTGAAAATGGGTAATTAGCAAGATAGTTTTTGGGCATGAGAGTTGTTTATTTTACATGCATGTGATATCAAGGGGTGTAGGAAGATTGTTGAACTAAGCATGGTAAAGATTGGGTTGTGGGATGATGGAATCCTCCATAAAAGGACCTTGAAACGTTATGCATACCTAGTGTTTGATAAAATGCTCAAATGAGCTAGAACCATGATCATTTACCTAATTTTGGTTCGATTATTATATTTCTAAAATAGATTGAAGTTGCTAAGAATTTCAGAACATTTAGAGTGTAAGGAAGCTCAAGTGAGGTATGTTGGCTAAACTCTTCTTTAAGAATTGGAATTCCCATTTTCCTTGTAAGTTCCAAGATGTTGATTACAAATCAAGTATTCCTATAAGTTTCGTGATGAAGATATATGTTCAATTCGTGTTTCAAATGCTCTTATCATATTGCATTATAAATTGAAGATGTGTCCCAAACTATGGATTGTATATCCACATGTTATAATTTCAAGTCGTGATTTATGTGAAAGTTATTATGCCAAGTTGCGTAGAGATTTTGATTGTGATACACCTCCACCCGCATATATTGGGGTGAGGCGGAACGACTGCTTTGTGTGGGGATAATGATATTGTGGGACTGCACCTCCACCCGCATACATTGGGGTGAGGCGGTACGACCGCTTTGTGTATAGTTTTGGTATTGTTGTGGCACCACCACCCACATATATACATTGGGGTGAGGCGGCATAGCCGCTTTCTGTTGATATTGGTATCTTTGATGTATTTCCACCCGCATACATTGGGGTGAGGCGGTATAGCCGTTTTGTGTAAGTTCTTGGTACTATGGTTATACATCCACCCGCATACATTGGGGTGAGGCAGCGGGGCCGCTTGAGTAGAGTTGTGGTATTGTACTTACACCTCCACCTGCATACATCGAGTGAGGCGGCGGGGCCGCTTTGTGTGAAGATGGTTATAGAAGATCTCATCTTAGATCCTATAAATGTTATTGATAGCTCTTAATAAGCTTGCTCTGGTTTAAACGGTTATCTATATTATTCTATTGTCGCCCTGATTCATCATATTCATATTGTGTTTCTAAATTCTTAAATTTGTGATTGGTTTTCATATTAGTACTATTCGACGGTACTAACGTCCCTTTTGCCGGGGGCGCTGCATCTTTGAATGGATGCAGGTGGTTCCACAGCAGGAGGTATTGATCAGTGATAGCAGTATACCTTCTTCCTAGCTGACTTGGTGAGCCCCACTTCATTCCGGGGTCATGTATCTTTTTTTCTTTGTGTATTCTGTTTGAGGTATAGCCAGGGCCTTATTGCTGGTATTATCATTGTACTCTTCTTTATCTATAGAGGCTCCGTAGACAAACTATGTTATATTTTGGTTGTATTACTTGTCCCATTTGGGACTTTAAAAATGATAAAAACTATTGGTAATAGATTGGTATTGGAGACATGATCACGTTTTTGTATAACTAATGAAAATATGCATTATCTTCATTCGTGGATGAGTTTGGGTAGAAGAAAATCTAACAGGCTTGCTCGGTCGAGTTCACTCGGTTGAGCGTCGGTCGCGCTCCTCGATTTTGGGGCGTGACAATTCCCCAAGAACTGGTAGTACAAATTATGAGCTTCTATGAATTGAGTTTACAAAGAGAAAAAAAAATAAATACATAGACTGTTTGAATAGTACATAAACAAAGATTTACAGATCTAAAGCTACCACGAACAAGAGTCAGCTACCGCTGGGACGTAGGTACATCTTCAATCCAGCTATCATCGAGCACAACAACATCAGCAGCCAACATCTGCACGCAAGGTGTAGAAGTGTAGTATGAGTACAACCGACCTCATGTACTTAATAAGTAACAAACCTAATCTTAGGTTGAAAGTAGTGACGAGTTATTAAAAAAAAAGGTCGGGTACAACACCAATATTCCACCACAGTTTATAACAGCATAGTACAATAACAAAAGAGTATCTCAGAAATAAAAGGCTCAGTTCATTCATAGTTCCAAAAAATAAAAGGCATTTCTTTTCAAGTATCTTAGTGAAAACCCAAATCTTTTACCGAAAAAAAAAGTCAAAGTACGAATAAGTTTGAAAAAAGTAGTTTTTCCCAAAACTCTTTTCAACAAATAGTAAGATGTTTCATTTTCAGATAACATGAGGAAAGTACTTCCCTATGCCTACATGTCAAGATACAGGTAAAATCATAAATATCTCCAAAATCGGGTAGTAGAAGGAAATGCATCTCTATGCATGTATCTCAAGTACGCATGTCAAATGCAATGCATCTCAATGATGAGCTCATGTACTCACACTCTCAGAGTACTCAATCTCACTGTCTCGCATTCTCTCTCACTATGCTCAATGCTCAGCATACTCAATCACTCAGCGCTATACAATACCTGTTGCGGCATGCAGCCCGATCCATATGTGACCATAAGGTTCGTTGCAGTGTGCAACCCGATCCACATATATATAGTCGACTGCGCTCACTGGAGGTGTGCAGACTCCGGAGGGTCTCCTTCAGCCCAAGCACTATATTGTTGCGGCATGCAACCCGATCAAATGTCATGAAACTAGCCCGACAACAATGATATGATGTATCAATATATAATATCTGAGACTGAGATATGGTATAAATGCATGGATATGACTGAGTATGAAATATCAATGAAATCAGTGAGATGACAGTAAGAAACGACCATTATGGGTCCAAACAGTATCGTCATAATGCCTAAACATGATATCTAGCATGATTGACATCTTAACTACTTTATCACATGGTGAAAACACGGATATCAACAAAGTAAGACCACTATATAGTGCCATGGGAACAACAGAGTCTCAATTCACATGGTGCATGCTCACACACTCGTCACCTATGTGTGTCACCTCAATACCAATCACATAACACGTATTTCGGGGTTTTATACCCTCAGCACTAAGATTAGAAGAGTTACTTACCTCAAACAAGTAAATTCCAACACCGAGCAGGCCAAGTGATGCTCTAAAATGCCATCCCGCGCGTTCCAACCTTCGAACGGCCCGAAACTAACCAAAAACAACTCAAATACATCAAACAATGCTAAAGGAACCAATCCCGATAGAAAAAGATCAAATCTTGAATAAAAAGCCCGAAATCAACCAAAAGCCCAACCCGGGCCTGTACCTCAGAACCCGACAAAATTTACAAAATTCAACAACCCATTCAATTACGAGTCCAACCACACTAGTTTCACTCAAATCCGACTTTAATTCGATATTCAAAACTCAAAATTTCATATTATGAAACTTTAGGCCAAAGCCCCCAATTTCCTCTTTAAAATTCACAATCCAATTACAAAAAACGATGGTGGATTCATGAAATATAACCAAAACTGTGTAGAGAACACTTACCCCAATCCTTGTGATGAAAATTGCTCCAACAATCGCCTCAATCCGAGTCCCACATCTCAAAATATAAAGAAAGAACCAAAACCTCGATTTATAGCTTCTGCCAGTATTTTCGCACCTGCGGCACATTAGCCGTTTCTGCGGCGTCGCTTCTGTGACATAACCTCCGCTTCTGCGGAATCAGCTGAGGACTGGACCCTCGCACCTGTAGACAACATAACCGCTTCTGCGACATCGCAAGTGCGAGTCACCATCCGCACCTACGAAATACCTCGCTCCATCACCTCGCACCTGCGCATCCGCATATGCGCTCAAATCTCCGCTTCTGCGATCTTCCTCACCCATCACTATTTCCGCTCTTGCGACCCCTTCGTCATTTCTACGACCATCGCACCTGTGCAAACCAGCACAAGTGCGATCACACCAGAATCAACAATAGCAACATGAAGTAAAATGATCCGAACCTCGTCCAAAATCACCCAACGAAGCTAACGAAACCATCAAAATTCCAATCCAAGGTCAAATGCTAAAAAGTCAAACTTGGTCAACTATTTCAAATTTAAAGCTCCCTAGTTGAGAATCATTCTTCCAAATCAGTCCCGAATAACTTGAAAACCAAACCGACGATTCATACAAGTCAAAATATATGATATGGAGCTACTCACGCCCGTAAACTACCAAGCGAAGTGCAAATGCTCAAAACGACTGGTCGGGTCGTTACATCCTCCCCCACTTAAACATACGTTCATCCTCGAACGTGTCCAGAGTTGTTCTCAAAGCCATCAAACCGCCCTATAACCTTGCCATGCACATACCCGGGAGTAAGCCCACATCACCCTATTCCATATAGGCCCGACAACACAACATAACTGAAGATCATTACTCTAACCTTAGCCCATAAGCCTTAGAATCCAATTTCCAACATCCGGAATTTCTATAAGGACAGAATCCCGCAACCTACACACTGTATAAGTCTGAACAAGTTGTACCAAAAGCCGTAACCATAACTCAAATGCTCAAAATGCAAATACCACATAGCTCAAATGCTCGAAGCAATGATTTCTAATCACATCAACTGCTCAAACAACCCAATGCCGGTAACAAACCTCATATTAAACAAGACTCCATTCTAAAACCTTCGTACACTACCGGTGATGAAAGAAACACGTAGAAACTCGTACCTCTCCTTCGACAAGAACCATAGCAAATTTCTAAGCCGACTTTCGATATTATCCTTTCAAATATACCACAATTAAATCTGATATCACCCATCCTAGATCCGACGAATTCATCTTATCAAATACCAGCTACTCTACTGACATACCACACCAATACTATCTAAAGCCATAACCCGTGCAATCCGTACACCAATAAACAACATTCCAGATTTACTCAATCACGAAAGTGACTCAAACAAGAGAACTGTCCCGCAAGCTCGACGGGTACCACCCCGACGCAATGCTAAGAACCTATTACACACCGTAGAACCATAACACACAAATCTAACACCAAGGATCATATCTCAACATAACTCTACCGCAATGTGCGACCCCATCCAAACACTGATCCATATGAAATACCTCATCCACCATGCTCAAAATCAATAACCACGCGCAATCCGACATCAAGTACTCAAAGTGCATTACCATAACCACGGAGAAGCAGATGACACAATGTGACGCAAAATCCGAAAGAACATAACCCATATGCCATCAACCATGCAATACCCAATTACTCATCTCGGTCAAATTCCGCTATAAAGCCCAAATAGAATCGCACCAGGTGTGCTTATAACCAACAGATCACAACTCCTCGTAGCATAGAAGAGTAACTCACAGATCATTTCTGACCACGGATAAGTTCAACAACAACTGAATGGTACATCTCTCAACAATCGCAGTATGGAGCCAACCAATCCGACTCGGTGTAGAATACACATCCTAATTGGACCTATCAATGGACCCCCAAATCAACTCCGGCCACCCACAAATAGATAAATAACCCTCAGAAATCCCACAATGATTGAATCGTAACACATACTATCATTTGAATAGCTTCGGTCATGACTTCATAATCCAAAACCATGAAACAGTCTTCTCCTGAGAACTCCCAGTCTCTAAATCCATAAAACACACGAATCACCATTTCTGATTCCATCTCCACCGCCCGAATGTCTAACACATCTCTCATATACGATCATCCCACGAGGAATACTTCTAAACTTCTTCCGTGCCACCTGGCAAAATTTGAATATCAGCAATCGATCAACCAGGAGAGTTCCGTAATACCAATGAAGTGCCCATAAATCAAAACACCTTGCCCCTTCTGAAATGTATACTCTCATCAGGCCATACCGATTAGTAATATCATTTGCCTAGTCATCTGAATCTGTCCATGCTACCTACGAATTTATGTCATTCCCTTCAAAACGGAACTGTCACCTTGCACAAGCAAATCTCAATTCCACGCAATACACTGCGTCTACCATGCCATCCTGCGAAAAGTACAAGAATCTCATAATCAACTCTGAGTCACAAGCAGAATACATACTCGATCAGTTAGAAACCTTCCATTTGATCTCATCCCAGAGAAAATTTCAAAACGCAACATATTCTTCACGCCGGTAGGAAATATACCCCTCGAACCATGGTAAAAGCCAATGAGAACTCTTCGAAATCCATTTGCACACAACCAAGCTATCTTAAACGAATCTCTCTAACTCAACCCAGCCACGCAGGTTGCCAAAACCCAAGAGCATTGCCACGAAACACCTGTAGAGTCTAGCCACGTCATAATTACCCAAAGAACCAATCATACCCATTACTGTGCTAACCCAACCTACTACCACGCTGTCCTATTTCTCCAAGTCCCTTCCAAATTGCCTTCAAGTTGATACTTCTCCTTGCTGGAGCACCACGATCCTTAACCAAAACTCACCACACAAGAGGCCCTAGTATAAAACCACCACGCCCTAAGGCCCATAAGCCGTTGAGTTCCCTCGTAAGCACCCCAAAGCACCACACCCGAGATAACCACTCTAAAGAGACCTTATGTGAACCTAAAATTATTTCCTTCACCTTCTTGATACTAAAATGCATAATCCACCATAATATAAAAATGTCACAAGTCTCGACACTATCCCATGCAAATATCAGATCCTAGCCATATACCAATCCGAGATTCTCAATTTCTACATATAATTCTTGAATCCATTAGAACCATTCTCGAGAGTCATCCACTCTACTCAAATCTCAATTGACCCGACCAAACGGATTGAATGACCTGTGCCCCATTAGTACACCAACACCCAAGGGAATAGTCCACACTTCTAAGCAATCGAGCAAATTCCTACTCCATGTACCCTACATCCTTCGCGAATAACCACTCAATTATTTTATGATTCTCATATACCCATAGAGCATAATACAAGTATCCAGATTCACCAGTATACCCCGAACCAGCCATCCTCGATCTCGACCTCTACAAGTCATAACTGATTCGCCAGTATACCCTGAACCGAAACCAATACGACACATAACCTTGCAAATAACTCATCGATAGCAGACTCCCCCACTTGGCGCAAAGCCATAGAACAAAACAGTCGATAACATCACGATACCCATACTCTATTACTGCCAGAATCCTGCACTAAAATTCAACTAAATCCTTTGCAAGCCAATGTAACACAAATCATATAATACCTCAAATCGTCTGCAAATCTCGCATTCACCCTTGTAATAGTCAAGCCAACTTCCACAAGTGATCCAAACTCAAATTACAACATATATCATTCATTGGTAAAAGAGAACTCTCTACAAAACATCATAAGGACCATACAACCTCAGGACACCTTACAGGAGATAACCCGCCTACTCTGCCTCAAACCGACATCTCTCTAGACCCTTCCACAATCACGACTACTACGTAATCACTTAATCTTCTTGATTTTGAACTCATCAACAAGACATGAGAATCTACTTCACTCTACAACTAAACAATATGAGAGATCCCTCAACACACCTATAACTCGAGACCATACGCCAAATCAAGACAGAAATCAAACACCCTATAATCCTTGCTACATCTCAAGTAAACTCTTCTCGTCACATTCGAATAATCCGAACACATCTCGCAATCACATCATACTCCCCACATAGCCATTTCACCGCTCATCGAGCCATAACTTCCTCTCATATGGACATTACCGGACATATGAGTCCAAATTTACAAGTACCATTGAAGCTACCAAAGTCAAGCTGTGGTCTAACCATGGCCTCAAGTCCTCCAAACTAGCTGATTACCAAAACATAGAATACACATCTCGAACCTTGTTTATAGAATCACAAGCCGCCGGCGCACAACTGATACCGAGCGCTTACATGCGCATACGAATGCATGAAAGGAATTCAAAGAGTTACGCTTCAAGCAGAATCAATGCCGCACGATAAGGAAAGAAAGATAGGAAGTATATCCTAAATGTCCTGTAGCCTCTCGAAGATAGGTATGGACGTTATCATAATGATCCGCAAGACTCTACTAGACACTTGCTCATGACTTGTAGAACCTATAAACCTAGAGCTCTGATTCCACCTTATCACGACCCAAAATCTATTAGTCGTGATGGCACCAAACCAAGCCCGCTAGGTAAGCCAACTAACAACTATCCAATTTCAATAATATTTAACAAGACAAATAATCAAAAGAAATTATGTGAATCATATACATTCCCCAAGAACTGATAGTACAAATCATGAGCTTCTAAGAATAGAGTTTACAAAGCGGAAATAAAATAAATACATTGTCTATTTGAATAGTACATAAATAGAGTTTTACAGATCTAAAGCTACCACGAACAAGAGGCAGCTACAGCCGGGACGCATGTACATCTTCAATCCATCTCCCATCGAACACAACAATATCAGCAGCTAACATCTGCACGTAAGGTGCAGAAGCATAGTATGAGTACAACCGACCCCATGTACTCAATAAGTAACAAACCTAACCTTAGGTTGAAAGTAGTGACGAGCTAAACTAAAAAGGCCAGGTATAAAACCAATATTCCACCACAGCATAGTACAATAACAAAAGAGTATCTCAGAAATAAAAGGCTCAGTTTTTTCACAGTTCCAAAAAATAATAGGAATTTCTTTTCAAGTGTCTTAGTGAAAACCCAAATCTTTTACAAAAAAAAGAGCCAAAGTACGAGTAAGTTTGACAACTGTGTTTTTCCCAAATATCCTTTCACCAAATAGTAAGATATTTCATTTTCAGATAGCATGAGGAAAGTACTTCTCTATGCTGACATGTCAAGATACATGTAAAATCATAAATACCCCCAAAATCGGGTGGTAGAAGGAAATGCATCTCTATGCATGTATCTCAAGTACGCATGTCAAATGCAATGCATCTCAATGATGAGCTCATGTACTCACACTCTCAGAGTACTCAATCTCACTGTCTCACATTATTTCTCACTATGCTCAATGCTCATCACACTTAATCACTCAGCGATGTAAAATACCTACTGCGGCGTGCAGCCCGATCCATATATGACCATAAGGCCCATTACGGCGTGCAACCCGATCCACATATATATAGTCGATTGCGCTCACTAGGGGTGTCCAGACTCCGGAGGGGCTCCTTCAGCCCAAGCGCTATATTGCTGCGGCGTGCAGCCCGATCCAATATTATTGCGGCGTGCAACCCGATCCAATATTGTTGCGGCGTGCAACCCGATCTAATAATATATATATATATATATATATATATATATATATATATATATATATATATATATATATATATATATATATATATATATATGAGAGAGAGAGAGAGCCGGAAGGCTCGTTGAGGCATGCAACCCGATCCATATAAAATATAATCAATATAATATGTTGCAGCGTGCAGTCCGATCCCAAAATGTCACTCTCACTCAGGCCCTCGGCCTCACTCAGTATTCAATCTCTCCAGTCTCACTCACGGGCTCACAATGTCATGAAACTAGCCCAACAACAATGATATGATGTATCAATAAATAATATCTGAGACTGAGATATGGTATAAATGCATGGATATGAGTGAGTATGAAATATCAATGAAATTAGTCAGATGACAGTAAGAAACGACCACTATAGGTTCAAACAGTATCGGCATAATGCCTAAACTGAAATCTAGCATGATTGACAGCTTAACTACTTTATCACATGGTGAAAATACGGATATCAACAAAGTAGGACCACTATACAGTGCCATGGGAACAGCAGAGTCTCAATTCACATGGTGCACGCCCACATGCTCGTCACCTATGTGCTTCACCTCAATACCAATCAAATAACACGTATTTCGGGGTTTCATACCCTCAACACTAAGATTAGAAGAGTTATTTACCTTGTACAAGCCAATTCCAACACCGAGCAGGCCAAACAATGCTCCAAAATGCCATCCTATGCGTTCCAACCTCCGAACGGCACGAAACTAACCCAAAACAACTCAAATACATCAAACAATGCTAAAGGAACCAATCCCGATCGAAAAAGATCAAATCTTGAATCAATAGCCCAAAATCGGCCAAAAGCCCAACCCGGGTCCGCCCCTCGGAACCTCACAAAATTTACGAAATTCAACAAGCCATTTAATTACGAGTCCAACCATACTAGTTTCACTCAAATTTGACTCCAATTCGATATTCAAAACTTAAAAATTCATATTATGAATCTTTAGGTCAAAACACCTAATTTCCTCTTTAAAATTCACAATCAAATTACCAAAAATGAAGGTGGATTCTTGAAATATAACCAAAATCGAGTAGAGAACACTTACCCCAATCCTTGTGATGAAAATTGCTCCAACAATCGCCTCAATCTGAGTCCCACATCTCAAAATATGAAGAAAGAACCAAAACCTCGATTTATAGCTTCTGCCAGCATTTTCGCACCTGCGGCACATTAGCCGCTTCTTCGGCGTTGCTTCTGCGACATAACCTCTGCTTCTGCGGAATCAGCTGAGGACTCGACCCTCATACCTGCGGATAACATAACCGCTTCTGTGACATCGCAGGTGCAAGCCACCATCCGCACTTGCCAAATACCTCGCTCCTGCGCTCCATCACCTTTCACCTGCACATCCGTATCTGCGCTCAAATCTCCGCTTCTGCGGTCTTCTTCACCCAGAACTATTTCCGCTCCTGCGACCCCTTCGTTGGTTCTGCGACCATCACACCTACACAAACCAGCTGCAAGTGCGGTCACACCAGAACCACCGATAGCAACATGAAGTAAAATGATCCGAACCTCATCCAAAATCACCCAACGGAGCAAACGAAACCATCAAAATTCTAATCCAAGTTCAAATGCTAAAAGGTCAAACTTGGTCAACTCTTTCAAATTTAAAGCTCCCTAGTTGAGAATCATTCTTCCAAATCAGTCCCAAATAACCTGAAAACCAAACTGACGATTTACAGAAGTTAAAACGACCGGTCTGGTCGTTACATGCGGCCCAAAGCTCGCAGGTGCGGGCACACCAGAACTGGTGCACCAGCAGCCCTTTTGAGTCTTAACTCAATCTGTGCATCATCCGAATGGCATCCGGGGATCCCGAGGCCCCGTTCAAACGTACAAACAAGTTTAAAATCATAAAACAAACTCTCTCAAACTCTCAGAACGCATAAAAAACATCAAAACTAAGAACGATACCTCAAACCCAATTGAATCGACTTAGGAACTTCAAGTTCTTCAACTTACTCCGAGTGTCGAAACATACTTAAACTACTCGGAATGATACCAAATTTTGCGTGCAAGTATTAAATCACCATACGGAACTATTCTCAGGCTCGGAATTCCAAACGGACCTCGATAACATAAAAACCTACTCCAAACCAAATTTAAAGAACTTTAAACCTTTCAAATAGTCAACTTTCACTATTAAGAGTCGAAACGCTCCCGGGTCATCCAAAATCCGATTCGAACATACGCCCAAGTCAAAAATTATCATACAAACCTATTGGAACCGTCGAATCCCGATTTCGAGGTCATTTACTCAAAATATTTACCGAAGTCAAACTTAGACTTTTAAAGCCAAACTAAGGAACCAAGTGTTTCGATTTCAAATCGAACCCTTCCAAATCCCGAACTAACCATCCCCGCAAGTCATAAAACAGTAAGAGAACATACAGGGAGTCTTATTTAGGGGAACGAGGTTCTAGAAAGCAAAACGACCGTTTGGATCGTTACAGTAGGAGACGACTCAGAGCATTTTCCGGTTGTTATAGGATTACATTAAGGATCTGTGCTCAGCCTGTTCTTATTTGCCTTGGTGATGGAAGCACTAACACACCATAGGAAGGTGCCATGGTGTATGTTATTTGATGGTAACATAGTTTTGATTGATGAGACGCGAGGCAGCGTTAATGAGAGGCTAGAGGTTTGGAGACAAGCCCTTGAGTCTAAGGGTTTCAACTGGAGCCAGACTAAGACGGAATACCTAGAGTGCAAGTTCAGCATCGAGCCGGGGAAGCGGGCATGGACGTGAGGCTTGAATCACATGTCATCCCCAAGAGAGGCAATTTCAAGTACCTTGGGTCGGTTATCCAGGGGGATGGGGAGATCGACAAGGATGTCATATACCGTATAGTGGTGGGGTGGATGAAATTGAGGTTAGAATCTGGAGTCCTATATGACAAGAAAGTGTCACTGATACTTAAAGGTAAGTTTTATAGAGCGGTGGTTAGATCGGGTATGTTGTATGGGGCTGAGTGTTGGACAGTTAAGAACTCACATATCCAGAAGATGGAAGTAGCAGAGATGATGATGTTGAGGTAGATGTGAGGGCACATTAAGATGGATAAAATTAGGAACGAAGATATTTGGAATAAGGTGGGCGTGGCTCCTACGGATGATAAGATGCGGGAAACGAGGCTCAGATAGTTTGGGCACGCACAGAGGAGAGCCTAGATGCCCCGGTAAGGAGGTGTGAGCAGTTGGCTTTGGAGGATATGAGAAGAGGTAGAGGGTCGCCTAAGAAGTATTAGGAAGAGGTGATCAGGTAGGACATGGCGTGACTTCAGATTTCTAAGGACATGGCCCTTGATAGGAAGCAGTGGAGGTCACGCATTAGGGTTGTAGGTTAGGAGGTAGTTGAGGCTTGTCTGATCAAATTTTGTCTTAGGCTGCTAGTGGTTAATATTGTGTTCACACTACTCTTTCGTTTTTCATAGCGTCGGGCCTTATTTACAAGTTATTATTGTTGATTTTCATGTATTTTATAGTTCTTATGATGCTGTTATTATTTCAATAATTTCTGTTGATGGTACTGATATATTATCTCTTTTCGCCTTCTTAAGCCGAGGGTCTATCTTAAACAGCCTCTTTACTCCCTGTAGGGGTAAGGTCTGCGTACACACTACCCTCCCCAGACTCATTTGTGAGATTTTACTGGGTTGTTGTTGTTCTTGTTGTAGTTAGGAGTCATTTGGTTTAAAATCAAGATATTAAAGGATTATAATATTGGAGTTAAAACTAGGATTATAAACTGGATGATATATTTCACCTTTTATTAACATAAATTATATTAAAATTTTGGTATACAAATAATATAGATTTTAGCTAATATCTTCAATCAAATACGAAATAAATTTAATCTCAAAAATTTATACAAAGATAATCCATGTGATTCGTTAAACCAAACCACCCCTTAGGGGTCGTTTGATTGGAAAATAAGTTATCCCAGAATTAATTATTCCGAGATTAGTTATTTCGAGATTGTTATCCCACTCTCCTATAGAGATAAAAATAATACGACAATACCGGGATTAGTAATTCTGAAATTATTTATACCGTAAATTTATCCCAACCAAATGTGGGATAAACTCATCTCAAATTTAATCTCGAAATTAATTATCTCTTATCCCTCGTCTCAAATGAACCCTTAGAGTGCAGTTTTCCCTTATTGATAATTCCCAAGTTCCATTTGATCGGGAGAAGTGCAGATATACTCGATTTTTGGGTCACCCTTGAACCTATACCCTAATTGTACAAAACAATATAATTTTACCTACTTTGAAACACACTTCAAACGTCGCGTCTGAAGTTCCAAAAAATCGCGTCTAAAGTAAGAAATTTTGGATAGTTTTCGCATCTAAAGTTCTCCTCGTGACCGTGCAAACTACATATGCGAAGTCATAAATTTCAGATAATGTTCATGCCTGAAGTTCTCCCCCTGACAGTGCAAATTTCAGACAATCGCACCTGAAATTATGTAATGTAAACTTCAAAGTACAAAAACTGCACTTATGACTAATTAGTCTTAAGTGCAGCTAAATTGTTATATGCACTTAATACAAAATTAGTTTGAACGAAAATTACACTCAAAATATACTTAAGACTAATTAGTCTGAAGTGCAGATAAATATTTATATACACTTAAGACTAATTAATCTGAAGTATAAATTGCTTTGAATTTCAACAATCCAACGCGTGATTCAATGCTTAAATCTACTCCAAATGAGTTCAAATTTGAGATATAACTTCCAAATACATAAAGAACAAATCTCAATCATCAATCTATCAAAATAACAACAAATCTAACAAACGCATTTTTCAATTAAGAAGAAGAAGAAGCCCTAAGTAGTTACAAAGAGAGGAGCGTCATAACTGCTCACTACAGTTAAAATACATTAAATCTACTCATAAATACCATGTAAATCCACTGTTACCTTTATTTTTATAGCAACTAAGGAGGAGGAGGAGGAGGAGGAGGAGGAGGAGGAGGAGAGAAACAGTAGAAAAAACTAGCTTGTATGAAGTTATCTTACTTTGGATACCAATTAAACTTTAAACAAAGGTGGATACATGTTAAATAGGAGCGACCAAATAAGGCGCCCCGTGAAATTTTTATGTTCCATTTGGAGATGTGGGCTAGTTTGTATTATTGTTATTGGGCCATTATGTTTAGGCCCATGTCTTTGTAAATTAGGAAAAAAACATAATTAGATAATATTTAAATAAAATTTTACATAATTATAGAAACTCTAATTAATTAACATTCCATGTCAACTAAATGTTAGCAACCATAATAGGTTCCAACCGAATCCTCTGTCAACCGAGATTCACACTTATTCAATTCCTAATTATAAGTATTCTTGAACTAGTTTTGTTATATTTTCTTTAATAAAAAATTACTTTTTATTATCGTACGGTGGTCAAGACCTAGATTGATTATCTACTCCTCAGAAAGTGTAATAGAGGTTTATGCAGAAATTGCAAGGTTATCCCTAATGCGAATCTCACGACCCAATATAGGCTACGGTAATGGACCTAGAGATCAAGAGGAAAAGGAAAACGAGAATTGTGTATCATCAACCTAAGATCAAGTGGGGAGCCTTGTCTAAGGGCAAAGCGTAGGAGTTGGGGAAGAAGTTGCTGGCGAATGAGGCCTAGAGGAGTAATAGAAATGCGAGTAGTAAGTGGGCTACGACAACAAATTGTATTAAGAAAGCTGCTAGATGTGTTAGGTGTCTCGAACGATTACTCTGGTGGATACAAAGGGGACTGATGGTGAATGGAAAAGTCCAAGAAAAAGTGAAATCCAAGAAAATAACGTATTTGAAGCTAATAGAGAGCATAGACGAGGAGGAGAAGAAGAAAAATAGGGAATGGTACAAAAAGGATAAGAAGGACGCGATGTTAGCAGTTATGGTGACTAAGACTGCAACATTTGGATGTTTGTATGAAGAACTTGGGGACAAAGGTGGGACAATAAGCTATACATGCTAGCCAATATAAGAGAGAGAAAGGCCCATGACCTGAATCAAGTGAAGTGCATCAAAGACAAGGATCGCCAGGTTTTGGTAGAAGAGGCACATATTACACAACGATGGCAGACATACTTCTATAAACTCTTGAGCAATGAGGGGGATAGGAATATTGTGATGGATGATCTGGAGCACTCTGAGAGTCATTAAAATTTTGGGTATTGTAGGCATATAAAAGGAAAGTTGAAGAGGCTATACGTAAGATGAGCAGGGAAAGAGCGACCGGGCCAGAAGAAATCTCGGTATCTTGGAAGAACGCAATCATGACACACTTGTAGTGGTTTACTAGGTTGTTTCATGTCATTTTTGGGATGAAGATGATACCCGAAGAATAGAGGTGGAGTACGATGATTTCGTTATACAAGAATAAAGGTGATATCCAGAATTTTAATAATTATAGGAGTATTAAGCTGCTAAGACACATTATGAAAGTTTGAGAGAGGGTAGTGAAAGTGAGGGTGAGGAGAAATTTATCTATTTTCAAGAACCAGTTAAAATTTATGTCAGATTGATCGACTACAAAGGCCATTCACCTGGTAAGGAGATTGGTGGAAAAGTTTAGGGAGAGGAAGAGAGACTTGCATATGGTGTTCATTGACCTAGAAAAGTCATACAACAAAGTCCTGAAAGAGTTTCTATAGAGATATAAGGAGGATAAAGGTGTCCCTGTAACTTACACTAGGGTGATTAAGGACACGTGATGGTGCTAATACATGAGTTAGGATAGTAGGAGAAGACTCAGAACACTTCTTAGTTGTGATAGGGTTGTACCAAGGCTCAACTCTTTGATCATTTTTTATTTGTCTTGGAGATAGATATCCTATCATGATACATCCAAGGGGAGGTTTCATAGTGCATGTTATTTGTATGTGTTTACACAAAGTTGGAGGTTAAAAACAAACCGTGGAGTCAAAAGATATTAAGTTGAGCTGAACCAAAAAAGAATACTTGAGATGCAAGTTTAATGACGTGGCTAATGAAGCGGGCGTGGGTTTGATGCTGGATGCACAAGTCATCCCCAAGAGATGGAGTTTCAATTACCTTGAATCAGTAATCCAAGTTAACACAGAGATTAATTAGATTTCACCCATCGTATTGGAGCAGGATGAATGAAATGGAGGCTTATATATGATGTTTTGTGTGATAAGAATGTGCTACCAAGACTTAATTTTTTTTATAAAGTGGTAGTTAGACCGACTACATTTTATGGGATAAAGTGTTAGCTATCAAAAACTCTTGTGTCTAGAAAATAAAAGTAGCAAAAATAAGGATGTTGAAATAGATGTGTTGGCATACCCGGCTAGATAGGAATGAAGATATTAGCGGCAAAGTGATGGTGACTCATGTTGAGGAAAAGATGTGAAAGGTGAGGCTAAGATAGTTCGAGCATGTGAAGAGGAGAGGCACAGATACCCAGTAAAGAGGTATGAGAGGTTGGCCTTGGTGGATCTAACAAGAGGTAGAGGTAGCCAAAAAAGTATTGAATAAAGGTAATTAGGTAGATACATGGTGTAGCTCCAACTTTCCGAGGACATGACCCTTGATAGGAGGGTGTGGAGGTCAAAAATTAGGATATATAGTAGGTAGTCAAGTGTATTGTTTTCATACCAGTGGTATTAGTATTAATTTTGTATTTTCTAATTCTTAGTTTTCTATTACTATATGTTGCCTCTTTCTCTCTAGCTTTCTAATTATCTCTTTTTTTTTTTTTTTTTAGATTTTTATTACTTCATGTTGGGTAATCTTATTATCTTGTTGTTGTCACTGCTTGTTGCTATAGTTTTGTTTTGTCTTTTCTTGAACCGAAGGTCTATCAGAAGCAACCTCTCTACCTTCTCAAGGTAAGGTTAAAGTCTCCATACATACTACCCTCCCCAGACCCCACCTGTTTGTTCTTATTCTATTAATTAAGCAATGAAAGACAAAGAATATAAGACAAATTTTATGATAGGTAAAAGTAGAATAAAAAATACTATATAATATCAATCTGATAGGTATAATAACGGTTTATTTGAATTATTATTTTTGATGATAATATCAATGTATTTCAAGAATTTAAATGTATTCCATATGTATTTAAGTATATGTTTTAAACATTTAACTATAAATTACAGTAAATAGTATACATGGTATAAACCTTGTACAAGTTATATTGCAACGGATAATATACTATGTAAAACTCATGTATAAGCAACATTTCTTCCAATGTTATAAATAATTATACATGCATAAATATAAAATATACTGACATTATATCAATTATATTGATACATAAATACATTGTAAGCATACACAAAATATACAACTTACCTAAAATTAAATGATACAAGATCAAATGTTATACATAATCAAATACACAAAAACGTACCATCATTATATGGATTATATATTTTATAGATATCGCTCTTTGTAAGCAATCACATACACACTACTAGAAAACTGTCAAAATCCGTCCAAAGCATACCGATCAAAATTGGTCGGAATAAAAAACCGACCAATGTCGGTCGGAAACAAAGGTAATTGGTCGAAAAATTCAATTAACAAATTATAAATAAATATACCGACCGTAGTCGGTCAGAAAAAGTGGTCCCACAACAAAGAAAGTTTGCTTTATCTCACACAGTTGAAAATTCTGACTGACGACGGTCGAAAAATGGTCAATCTTTGACCAAAGCCTGGTCAGACTTACATACTATCTACCAAAGAAAAGATTATTTAAAATATTTATAGTATACCGACCGAAGTCGGTCGGAAATTCCAATTTATATTTTCCTGCCCAGGCCCAGTCGATACAATGTCGTGATTGAGAATGATCCATTATATCCATCAATGTCCATATTCAATCAACCAGGCCGAGCTTCTAAAGATCGATCAAAAGGGGGCCTAAGTAGTTTGGAGTACAAATCAACTCCAAATCATGTGTTGCTAAATTGTCCGAAAGTTCAACCCTTTCTTAAGTAAGTGTTGACGTAAGATTAATTTACATGGACTACTATTTAATTCGGTGGATGCAACTAACAAAATTTTTAATGTGTCGCTCAGTGACTTAGTGAGTCAATTTGGCCATGATGCTGTATATTCTACATTTGAGGCATGGTTTAAAGAGTGTGTAAGTGTATCTTACATACTTTCTCACATGTGAATATACATACTTGGTCACTTGTGAATATACTTGCTCACTTGTGATTTATTTAACACTATATGTAGGTCAATAATCCAAACAACAGTGTTAATTAATTTTTGAAAGATATATCTTGGGGACCTGCACCTATGATTACCACTATGTCTAAGTATTTTGTGAATGGTTATAAATTTCACACTGAGGAATGCTCCAAGTATAAAAAAAAGTAATAACAGTGGGGTGTGTGTCAAAGGTGGTGAAGGCATCCAGGATGGGGAAAATGATTATTATGGTGTGATCAAAGAGATTCTAGAATTATCATATTCAGGTTGGCCAAATAAGAAGATCATACTTTTTCGATGCAAGTGGTTTGACCCAACACCTAGAAGAGATACAGATGTACACTCGCAGTATAACATAATTGAGGTTAATAAAAAGAAGGAGTATGATCGCTATGATCCTTTTATAATTGCAGGAAAAGTTAGGAAAGTGTATTATGCTCCATATCCATTGTGGAGGGATAAGGATGTTTGGTTGGTTGTAATCAAAACTAAGCCTGTTGGTAGGGTAAAAGTTGAGAATATGCTAGATGTTGCTTACTAAAACTATACCTTAAGTGTTAACCAAATAGTGGATGATTAGTTAGAAAATGACTTTGAGCATCCTCAACGCATATTAGAAGAAGTTGATATGGAGAAAATAACAATCATAGAAAATGAGAACGAAGAATCACCTGATGAAAATGAAATAAGTGAAGAGGAAGAATTTTCGGACGAGGAAGGATACTTCGAAGACGATTAGCATGTTAGTTTTTTCAAGCGCTCTCAACTTATATAGAGTTATATTCTCAATTCTAATATTTTCTTTAATTTATGCAGATGACCGGTAAGGGTCGAGGTAGGTCTAGGAAGGATTAGAGGCCTATTGATCATGAGGATAATACTACACCCTCAATTCCTTCCACTCCACACTTGCATCCCTCCGCTTCTGATAGTCGGCAACAATCTTCTAGGCACACATCTTTTCCACCACATCCATCTACTCATCAGAATACCTACCATTCACCCTCCTAGCAGTATTCTTACCATACTCCACCGCAGAGCTATACCCTGCTTCCCCCACATGATCGTTCATATAGTTATATGGGTCCACCGAGTCAGCAGTCACAGGGCTATGTGGTGATACGCCCGTTATCTGCTCCATTTGCTTCACCACTAACTAGATCGCATCCATCTATATTTCAGCCACCCGGATCGCAGCAGTGGTTTGGATCGTAGCAGGGGTCTAGATCAAATCCATCTTCATCAGCGACCCCATATCCCTCTCCACGGAGTTCGTCTCCTAGCATTTTCATCTTCGGGATAGTAGTGCTGAACCAGATGCCTCCCCTTCTACGAACGCTTCAGATTCATCGGAGGATGATGATCCATAGGAATTGCGATATGGTCGTTATCTGAAGAGAGCAAAACTGGTGTATAGAACTTAAGCTCGCTAGTCAAAGATAGTATAGTATTAAATTGTCTCCACATGGATTGAGTTCAATAATGTTCTAATAAATCTTCAGCTTAACACTATCCAGGAAATAAACCTTTGATTTATATTATTATCAACTAATAATAAAAACTAAAATTATCGATCGTGAGAAAATAATGGAAATTTAATGACTAAGTAAGGTGAGAAGTAAGGTTTGTGACAAGATATGTGATCAACTATTATTCCCGGTAACTCCGTGCTAAGTTCACTCTTAACTTCTATTGACTCTTACGATTTCAACAGATGATTAAGCTATCTTACGGATTCAAATTCTTCTTCCAAATGAATGAGAGTTCTGTTAACCAATCTAATGACAGGTTCTAAGAATGTATGTGAATATACAGTGAATGAAAAATCTTTCAAAGAATGTCTCTCGACTATTCTTCTAAATTGGGTCAATTGATAACTCTCTAAGCTTTTTTGATTACCTAAGAGAGGCGTAAAATCAACCCAAACAAGATAACACAATGTAAATTGTAGCAACACTTCTCTTTCGATTAAAGTAAAACCACAATTGGCTTTGCAATTCAATTAATACGCATTCAACGATTTCGTGCAATTAACAAAAAGTAAAGCCCCAAAACACTAGCCAAGCACAATATCCGTCAACAACCCTAAGGAAGAATACTCCATAGTAGAGAAGTTATTCATCACAAGAACATTAGAAGAACAAGAAGACATTACAATTCCCAAAATCAAACAACTTCCGTATTGAATGTATTGGATGAAGTATTTTCAGTCTCCGTCGTTTCCTTCCCTTCTTCTCCCCTAAAGGTTCTCTAAAATCCGAGCTACCCTATTTTTAAACGATCTAGGCTTCATATAGGTCAAAAAGAGTCGCCTTCGAAATTACAAAATAGCCCTGGGTAAAGGTTTCGTAAGTGGACGTGCGTGGCCACATACCTGAAGGTGTTACCACGCATATGGCCGCGCACCTCTGGCAGTGCACTATGTTAATTGCGCGCTGGAGGAGGTCTCATGTGCGGTCGCACATCTGGTTTACCCTTCTGCTTAACTCTTTGTTTCTCCCATTAAGTGCATTATTCGTCCGTTGATCCCCGAACACGATCCCGACTTAATCCTTGGGTTTTTACTCAGACTTCAAAGCTTCAAAATATCTCGAATTAGCTCCATAACCTTTTCATAACTCAGAATCGCTCCTACAAGGCACAAAACACACACTCAGTGCAAAACAATACCATTTAAAGCTCAAACACTAGTAAAGTGCAGTGAATTAGAGTGCAATTAGTGACCAAAATATGCAATTATATCCTACCATCAACACCCCACACTTAAACCATTGCTCGTCCTCGAGCAATCAAACTACACTTCACATAAAATACGACCTTTTTCAACAACTCTCATGACCCATCACACCAAGACTCTTTAAAACAGACTAAGTACAATATCGTCACATCTTAACCTCAAGATTTGACTCAAAAGCACCATGCATTATTTATAACCCGCTCACTTACTATAACACAGAGGTCAAGCATTACCTTTCGTTCGTGAATCAAGTGCCCTCACACAACAATAGAGAGTAGTTTCACACATAATAGACATTAAGAACAATAAGGAACTCTAGATATAAAGGATTTACTCACTCTAAAAAACAACATTCATATGTCACAAAAGATGAACCATAGGCTTTCCCGTAGTGTAATACTCCACTTATTGAGTTCATTCAGTCAAGGATCAAATAGGACTTTAACTTGTTGTAATATAGGTTGCGGGATGGGTAGGATATATTTAGATATCAGAGTGACTACACCTCCCTAAGCACTTTTAATACAAATACTTTTACAATTCAAAACCCCACACTTATGTCAAACCATAACTCCACCTTCGCATCATTATACATCAACTCCTATTTATTTAAGCACAAATATATTAAGAGTTACCACTATCAAGGAATAGTTTTCACAATCATACAATTATTTCTTTTTTTTCCTTTTTCAATTCAAGTGGCTCTTACATACCTTTATCCTAGTTCATTAGTTCCACTAAAAAGCCAAACCAACACCCCCACTTTAACTTTTACAAAGTTCATAAAACATTCAAGTGCTCACGAGAGGTAAAAGGTTCCAATAGATGGTCAATTCAAATAATTGGGTAGGTCTTGTAATGTGGTTGCCAAAGAAACAAGATTACAGGCTCAAAAGGGGGTTAACTAAGATATATATAACAATCAGGTGGGTAATAGCATATAACTCGCTTAACAAAGAAATGCCTATATCACTTTCAAGACTGAATAAAACTACCATTTAGCTTTGGAAACACATGGGGCAAGTTCTAGACATCAAATGCCATATAATGAATAATACAAAACCTCACACACACATGGCACATAACTCACTCTGGATTGGACTATCAAGACACACTAGTCAAACTAGTTACGCAGAGTTGAGATCATACAATATAAGGTACTTATACAAGACTCAAAAGCTGATCCTAAGCGTCACAACTAAAGCACTCACTATTCTCAAGGCATAATAGAGTCGAGAGATATTGCCTCCATTCAAATCATAGCCCAAGGTTTCCTACTCCTAACAAATATAAAACCTAACTACACACGGTTCAATCAAAACCCTTGGAAAAGAACCGCTAAACAAAGAAACACCAAGGAGGAAATAATACATGACCTACAAAAAAAAATCTTTTTGTCTTTTTCTTTCGACTTTAATCCCTCAAGAAACCTGTCGACTGATATCCATCGTCGGGAAAAGTTGAAACTTTAAAAAAAAATTCAATTATTTTCTATCTCTAACTGCTACAACTAACCAAAATAAAACTACAGCTACCAAAAAGAAAACTCATATACATACATACATACATACATACGGATATTCCCCACCCCACACTTTAAATGGTGGCATGTCCCTATGACACAAAGAAAAATGCAAAGGTGAAGACAACTCCCCTTATCAAGTCATTCCGTGTCGGAGACAGTGCCAATGTCCAATGACAAGCCTGGCCAAGTGCATGCAGTCATGCCATGTTTTTCTTCTCAGATTTAGCATTCTGTGTAGCAAAGGAGTTCACTCGAGCGCCCAAATCATCGACTGAAGTACATATCCCCGCCATCTCTAGTTCTAAAGCGCTCATTATTGTGTACCATCCACCGCCTAAAGGTTCTCCAACACCTTGCTCATGCGGTGGAGACGCAACGACATCCTCACCGTGCACCTCATTGACCTCGGCAGGCGCATCAGATTCCTAACTATCCGCCTCAGCAGGCCCAACACGTTCCTTCCCAATTACAACTTTATCCGTCCGGAATTTCTGTTTGCGCTTGACTTTCCCATCTGTGGACCTATTTTTCGGTACTCATGCCTTACGGCATAAGGAGTGACTAATGATGGGAAAAAGAACCCATACCTCTGCACAGGACAACGAATGATCATCTCGTCTTGAATGACCTGAGCCACATCAAAATCGTGGCCATTGATAAAGCACCAAATCAGAGCAGCCCGGGGACCATTTACCTCAGTGGTGTTGCCTGAAGGCAGCATGTGGTTGTTAATGATGTATATCTAGCACTTCCCTTCAAAAGTAAGCGAAGCTGAATGGAATTTATGCACCTCCTTTAGTTACACTACCTCCTTCCCAGGTACACAAATGGTTGCAAAGAACATGAGCTACATGTATGGTTTTTTGCTGTGTGTGACATAGTAGTCACCTGTATCAGGGTCTTCCACGTATTCCGGCAAGTGATAGGCCCTTTAGATGGCCTCCTTGGAGAAGTCCACTCTCTTATTCCGGACTGTGCAGACATGGTCTACATGTTCCGAAATGTTCGCATAGAATTCCCGAACAACTATTAAATTTGCCTCGTTAGGTTCTTCGAAGAATACCCCCATGCCTCGCCTGACCAATTATACACTCTGGGACAGTCATTTTGGAGAGATCCAATATCAATTCCCCTTTTCAGTATGGGATTTTTGCTTGCTTTGATATGGAATCGTGCTTGGGCTTCTCAGGAGACGAACTTGTTCTGATCATATGGGCGAGCGGATGCAGAAGCTCGCGATCAGGATGTGCCCGCTTGACTACCGGTGGAGGCACTTGCAGTTTTTCTCTTCTTGGAAGGAGCCATTGCACTTGAAATAGATCAATTTCACTCCTAGAAACTATATGGCCAGTCTCTATGGTGAAACTCAACCTCCACCCCACACAAAAATGATAACAAAAAGAAATAAACAAGAAAAAATACAAAATAATATTGCTACAAACAAACAAGAAAAAATAGAAACAAAGGGAAAACATCTCACATACCTGAGGGGTCTTTAGAAGAGAGTGATCTTGAGGAAGGGGAAGGGAGAAGAGTAGGGGGTTGTGCTTGTGTTGTTGTTGCAGAGAAGAGAGGGAAGAGAAGTTGGGCGTATTAGGTTTTTGCTTAAGCGGAGAGGGAAAAGGGGGAAATTTAGAAGGGGGTTTTGGGGAGGGGGGGCGAAATTAAAAAGGGGAAATACTTACCTGTGCGCGGTTGGGTCCTCCTATGCACGACCGTGCACATAAGTCAGTGTACTAGTTAATGTGCGTGGTTAACCCTTCAGGTGCGCGGCTGCGCAGATACCGCATTCTCTGACATTGTCTTTTGCGCGGCCATATACGCGAGGTGCCCCCAGGTGCGCAGTCGCGCACGGATACATTCTAAATGGGCCTTTTAGACACCTAAGTTCCGACCGTTCGCAAAATGTGCCTTCTCGTACGTACCAAGTCATAATATACACTAATTTCTATCTATTCTATGCTATAAATAAAAGTGAAAAATTAAGCTAGTAGAAGAGTTAGAGGTAGTTCTGAGTTATAGTCGTCAGCTTGACTCAACCGGGCATCCTCAACTGATTTTGATGCTCGAGGATTGCTGAGCAAATCCTCCAGCAAGATACGGTTTTAGCTTGTGCCCATTTACTTTGAAACTTTCCGTTCTGTCCAAGTTCTGAATCTCAATTGCCCCATATGGGGATACATGTTTCACCGCATACGGTCCCGTCCATCTAGACTTAAATTTTCTTGGAACAATCTGAGTCTACTATTGTACAGTAAGACTCTGTCCCCTTCATGAAACTCCTTTGGCTTAATCAGACTATCATGCCACCTTTTAGTCTTTTCCTTGAAAATCCGCGCATTTTCATACGCGTTCAGTCTAAACTCCTCCAATGCATTCATCTGCGCCAACATGTGTTCACCTGCAAGAATAAGATCAAGGTTAAGCATCTTAATTGCCCAATAAGCTTTACGTTCTATCTCAACAGGTAGGTGACATGATTTTCCATACACCAGTTTGAACGGTGAAGTCCCTATGGTTGTTTTGAACGCAGTTCTATATGCCCATAGAGCTTCCTCCAACTTTACAAACCAATCCTTATGCGAAGCACTAACCGTCTTTTCAAGAATTCTTTTAAGTTCACGGTTAGCCACTTCAACTTGTCCACTAGTTTCGGCATGGTACGAGGTTTCTGTTTTGTGTGTGACCCCATACTTGAATAGCAGTGTAGCAAACTGCTTGTTCACAAAGTGTGACCCATTGTCATTGATAATCACTCGAGGTGTCCCAAAGCGGGTAAAGATTTTCTTCCGCAAGATCTCACACACCACCCGAGCATCATTGGTGCTAGTAGGGATTGCTTCGACCCACTTAGATACGTAGTCAATGGCTACTAGGATATACTCATAAGAATGTGACAATGGGAATGGACCCATGAAGTCAATGCCCCAAACGTCAAAAATTTCACATACGAGAATGGAGTTGAGAGGCATTTCGTCCCTCTTGCTAATATTACATGCCCTTTGACACTTGTCACATGCAGCTACATATGCTCGTGCATCTTTGTACAAAGTAGGACAATAGAAGCCAATTTCCATGACCTTTGTTGCAGTGCGATTTCCACCATAGTGTCCTCCAGCTGCTCCATCATGGCAATGAGACAGAACGCTTGCCATATCTTCTTCAGGCACACATCTTTGAATCACACCATCTGCACACAGTTTAAACAAGAACGGGTCATTCAAAAAATAACTTTTTACCTCACCTTGAAGCTTCCTTGTTTGATCACGAGAGAGATCACAAGGTAACCATCTTCTAGCCAAAAAGTTGGCTACATCAACATACCAAGGTGGCCGTTCGAAGACCGCAACAATGGAGAAAATCTGCTCATCAGGGAATTCTTCCCTTATTTCAACTGTTTCAATCGGAGGTCTCTCAAGTCGAGATAGAAGATTGGCGACTTGATTTTTTGTGCCCTTCCGATCTTTGATCTCTAAGTCAAACTCTTGGAAAAACAACACCCAGCGTATCAAATGCGGCTTGGACTCCTTCTTACTCAACATATATTTCAAGGCTGAGTGATCCGTATGTACAATCACTTTGCTCCCCACCAGATATGATCTAAACTTATCAAAAGAATAGACCATAGAAAAGAACTCTTTTTCAGTGGTGGCATAGTTTACTTGAGCATCATTTAACGTCCTACTTGCATAGTAGATGAGCCTAAAAGTTTTATCTTTACCCCAGAACTGCCCCTGCAGCTACATCACTGGCATCACACATTATCTCAAATGGTTGGATCCAATCAGGTGTCACCATAATAGGAGCACTTACAAGCTTTTCCTATATCAATTCGAATGCTCTTAAGCACTCCACATTGAAAACAACTTGACATCTTTTGCTAGCAATGCAGTCAACGGTCTGGTAATGCTGGAAAAGTTTTTGATGAACCTCCTATAGAACCCAGCATGTCCCAAGAAACACCTTATGCTCTTCACAGAAGTCGGTGGAGGGAGCCTAGTAATTATATTAACCTTAGCTCTATCTACTTTAATTCCTTGTGCATTCACTTTGTGTCCCAAGAAAATTCCCTCTTTCACCATGAAGTGACACTTCTCCCAGTTAAGGACCAAGTGTGTGGCTTCACAACGTTCAAGCAGGAGCTCCAAATTCTTCAAGCAGTCCTCAAAGTCATCACCAAAGAGGGTGAAATCATCCATGAATACTTATAGACACTTTCCATTTAAATTAGAGAATATAGACATCATGCACCTCTAAAAAGTGGAAGGTACATTACACAACCCAAACGGCATCCGCAAAAATACCTGATGGTCAAGTAATTGTGGTCTTCTCAACATCTTCTGGGGAAATGGGTATCTGATTATAGCCTGGGTACCCATCCAAGAATCAATAGAATCCATGTCTAACCACTTTCTCAAGCATTTGATCAATAAAAGATAGTGGGAAGTGGTCCTTCCTTGCATCATTAAACCTTTTATAATCAATGCACATTCCCCATCCAGTGACTGTTATGGTGGGGATCAATTCATTATCTTCATTTTTCACTAATGTCATGCCCCCCTTATTAGGTACAACTTGTACAGGACTAATCTACTGGCTATCAGAGATGGATAAAACTACTCCCGCATCTAGCAATTTGATGATCCCCTTGTGCACTACCTCCTCTAATTCTTTGTTCAGCTTGCATTGGGGCTGCACCGCTGGCTTGCTATTTTCTTCCAACAAAATTTTATGCATGCAAATGGTCGGACCGATTCCTTAAATATCAGCTATACTCCAGCCCATGGCCTTTCTGTGCTTTTTCAGCAGTTCTACCAGTTTTTGCTCTTGTGTACCTGTCAAGTCAGCTGAATTGGGAGGATTTTCAATTCTACATAAGGCTTAGAAGCCTCCTCTTTTAGTTCCTCCTCATCAACCATTTGATCCTCAGTCTCAAGAACTTCTGCCTCTTTCTTTATTTCAGGATCTTTATCCTCCACTATGCTAGACTGAGTAATACACCTCTCTAGAGTATCCCCCATAAGCTTGTCAAACTTGTATTTTTCAGTCAATTCTCCAACAATGTCCAGCTTGAAACACGAGTAGGCGGACGCCTCATCACTAGGGTATTTCATCATCCTCTTCATCCGAAAGACCACTTTTTTGTTGCCCACTCTAAGCATAAGTTGACCTTCATATATATCAAGGATAAATCTGCCTGTACATAATAATGGCCTCCCTAGAATTAGAGGTACCTCCTTGTTCACCTCCATATCTACCACAATAAAATCTACGGGGAAAAACAAACTTGTCCACCCGCACTAAAATATCCTTAATGATTCCCTCAGGTAGAATGGTTGTTTGGTTGGCCAGTTGTAGGGACACTAGTATCAATTTGATCACTCCAAGCTCACCTTCTAGTTTCCTCAATACAGACAGAGGCATTAGATTTATAGACGCACCAGAATCACAGAGGGCCTTGTCAAATGTTTCACTCCCCAACGATCATGGTATGGTGAAGCTTCCTGGATCCCCCACACTTTTGGGGAATTTTATTTTGCAAGATGGCACTGCAGTGGGCATTTAGCTTGACCACTATTGTTTCCTCTAATTTTCTCTTGCTAGACAGGATTTCCTTTAAGAACTTGGCATAAGCAGGCATCTGAGTGAGTACCTCTGTGAAAGGAATGTTCACATACAGTTGCTTGAGCATCTCTAAGAACTGCCCAAAACATTTGTCAAGTTTCTCCCGCTTCATCTTTTGAGGGAATGGTAGAGCAGGCATATGTCTACTTTCTTCAATCTTCTTTTGTACCCCGCTAATCTGGCTCTTTTTCTCTTCACTCTCTTTCTCTGTTGGTGTCTCAATCTTCTTGCTAACTACCTCATGTCTAACTTTCACCTTTGGGTCAGTCAATGCTTTGCCACTTCTCAGAGATACAACTTTGATTGTTTTCTTTGGGTTATTTTCAGTGTCAGAGGGAAGAGTACCGGGAGTCCTCTCAGATAACAAATTCGCAATCTGTCCCATTTGTCTTTCTAAATTCCGGATAGCCGTGCTATAATTCTCAAATTGTTCATCTGTTTTGTTGATGAATGCCTTCATGAGATCTTCTATACTTGACTAAATTTGTTGTGGTGGCTGGTATTGCTGCTTCTGCTGGTTCGGAAAACCTGGTGGTCCTTGACCCTTGGGTATGAGATTGTTTTGCTGCCATGAGTTCAAGCTCCCATTAGGCGAACTCCACGAAACATCTGGATGTCTTTGACCCATAGCATTATAGTTGTTCCCACATTGGTAGTTTCCTCTATTAAAGTTCCCCACAACGTTGACTTCCTCAGCTGTATCTTGACAATCATGTATAGGGTATCCCAATCCACAAATGTCACATCCCACCTGTGGTTGATTTTGCACTTGAGCTATCGTCAGTTGCTTGATGTCCTTAGCCATAGTTGCAATTTGAGCTTGTATTGCTATCGACGATTCTACTTGGTGTACCCCCACTGATCTTCTTCGATCACCTTGGTCAGTGGATCATTACTCTGCGTCTTCAAATAGTTCATTTAGAAGTGTGACAATCTCTTAAGGGGTTTTCTTTATCAGAGGACCTGCAACCGCACTATTCAGCAATCTCCTTGATGACGAGTTTAATCCGTCCCAGAAGTCCTAGAGTTGCATCCATTGCTCCATTCCGTTATGAGGGCACCTCTTCAATAGTTCCTTAAATCTTTCCCATGCCTCTAACACTGTCTCTCCTTCACCTTGGCTGAAATGGTGAATCTCTTTCCTCATCCATCTAGTCTTAGCAGCAGAGAAATATTTTTCTAAGAACTTGGTAGTCATCTCTTCCCACGTACGAATTGACCTTGTGGGCAGACTTTTCAACCACTGCTTTGCATCATCCTTAAGTGAGAAAGGGAATGCTCTGAGGTAGATGGCATCATGTGATGCTCCATTGTAGCGGAATGTGTTTATAATTTCGTCAAAGTCCATCAGATGGTTGTTGGGATCTTCATTGAGTTTGTCTCTGAATATGCAATTGTTCTGAATGGTCTAGACGACTCCCTCTTTAAGTACAAAATTATTGGCATCAATGGGCGGGGGCCTCATGCTAGACTGTTGTTAGTTGTACACCGGTCTGCCATAATCTCCTAGCGACCTCCCAGGCCTAGGGGCTGCATTTTCAAATTCATCTTCGATCATGGTTCAGTTAAGATTGAACCTTCTATCCCCATCGACTGTTTCATCCACAACTCTACGGGTTGCTTCAACTGCTAACCGTTCTTCCTGTCGCTGAGTTGCCTCTCTCGCAGCTAGGTTCACCTCCTCTTCGTTGTTCACCATCGTATTCTGAGTTGAAGGCTGACCCAACAACAATCTGCTCGATCCTTTCTCCCTTCTCAACTGCATAAGGTGTTTGTCTAGCTCTGGATCATATGGAACCAATTCTTTGGAAGAGGATCGAGTCATACACCGCTGAACTTAACTTGTTGCCTGTACACAGATGAGAAAAGCGTAAAAAAAGAAAAGAAAAGAAAATTGTTCCTGAATTAGCACCGTAAATTAATTCAAACACTATTAATCGCCAATCCCAGGCAACGACGCCAAAATTTGACTAGAGCAAAACCGGTGTATAGAACTTAAGCTCACTAGTCAAAGATAGTATAATATTAAATCGTCTCCACAGGGATTGAGTTAAAATAATGTTCTAATAAATCTTCAGCTTAACACTATCAAGGAAATAAACCTTTGATTTATGTTATTATCAACTAATAATAAAAACTAAAATTATCGATCGTGAGAAAATAATGGAAATTTAATGACTAAGTAGCAACGATTGAATATCAAGGTGAGAAGTAAGGGTTGTGACAAGATATGTGATAAACTATTATTCCCGGTAACTCCGTGCTAATTTCACTCTTAACTTCTATTGACTCTTACGATTTCAACAGATGATTAAGCTATCTTACAGATTCAAATTCTTCTTCCGAATGAATGAGAGTTCTGTTAACCAATCTAATGACAGTATAGGTTGATCCCCGAACATGATCCCGACTTAATCCTTAGGCTTTTACTCAGACTTCAAAGCTCCAAAATATCTCGAATTAGCTCCATAACCTCTTCATAACTCAGAATCGCTCCTACAAGGCACAAAACACACACTCAGTGCAAAATAATACTAGCTAAAACTCAAACACTAGTAAAGTGCATAGAATTAGAGTGCAATTAGTGACCAAAATACGCAATTATAGCCTACCATCATTATCATTGGATGATCATCAGCCCTAAGGATAATAGGTAAGATTTATTTATAACTTCTTTGTTTTTGCTGAATTATAATAGCTAGTCTTGTTTATTTAATTTAATTGCTATGTTATAGGTTCATACCTAGTCATCAGACTACAAAGATAATCACTGAATCTCTTGGACGGTTATATGATGCACCATATGGCCGGTTAACAATATTTTCATCTAACGTTACGCACTTCATTTGTAGACTAAGTGTGCCTGGGAGGACCGGCATAATAGTGCCATTCTTGCAAATTTTTAGTTCAAATGCCGTAAGAGACTATCTGATTCCTTCTGTTCTGCTCGAAAGAATAGCAAGAAGCCTTCATGGGTTCTACCGCATTTATGGGAGGATCTGCTGAGGCAGTGGACCACTGAGAAATTCGAGAAGAGGAGTGAACAGGGAAAGAAGGCCCGAGCATCTGAGAAGGGTGGCTCCTTGCACTGTGTGGGTGCAAGGAGCATGAGGACTGCGAGGAGACTACTAGTAATTCCTTAAAATATTTAAATTTATTTTTATCGAACTATATTTTATATATTTTAATTTAGTTAACATGATTTGTAGGAAAAAAATATAAGAGGAAGATGACTCATGATGAGTTGTTCATGGAGACTCACATCCGGAAGAAGAAGACACCGATAGATCCAACTAGATGGGTCGAGGACCGGGCGAAGACTACATATGTAAGTTTCATAACTATTGTAACTTAAAATGAATGTTTATAATATTATATAGTTAATAATTTTCTATCTTCTAAATATAGGGTCGCTACAAGACTAATGTAAAGGAGTACACTCAGAGCTTGCCACCGAATGAGCAAGGCGAGCGACCACCCCTTTCAGACGAAGAAGCGTAGAAGATATGGTTGGATGTTGTCGGTGGTCCTACAAAGGGGATAGCATACGGCCTTCTAGAGAGATCATTTCGGCGCTATAGGCTGGATTGCAAGGTATAGTGACTTCTGCTCAGGGCGAAGCAATTGATAGGCTGACTCTATCGGCTATGGAGAAGAAGATCGCAAAGCTGACAGCAGAGCTTGAAGAGACAAAGGCTAGAGAAGAAAAGAGAGATAAAAAATTTGATACCTTCAAGTTAAGCTAGAAAAGAGGGACCAACAATTTAATGTTCTTCAAGGTCAGCTGGCCAATCTTCTTGCTAGTGGTGCTTTCCTGATTCTCCGGTTTCGTGAGTCTTTCCCGGATGCTAATCATTCTCGTCGTGATCCTCCGAACCAAGCCGACGATGAAGCTTCTAGTAGTGGTGATGGAGTTGGGGATGATGTAGTATAAAACACTCATTGAATGATGTTTGAACTTTTAACTTGTGAAACGTTTTGTTTTGGGGTATTTTGAAACTCTATAAATATTGTTAATACAGTTTTGATAGTTGTTATTGTTGTTATTATTGTTGTTATTGTTATTGTTATTGGTTGAATGACAGCAATCTAATGCTGCCATTATAGGTGATTGGTTGTTGGCAGGTGGTGCAGCTGTAAAACAACTGTATTCTGCCAAAATCTTACCCAGAAAACCGACCGCCTACCGACCGAAGTCGGTCGGAAATGTTCAATTGAATTTTTTAGAAATTTAAATTTACCGACCGACTTCGGTCGGAATTTTTGAATTTAAATTTTAAATATTTTAATATTACCGATCGAGTTCGGTCGGAAATGAATAATTTTATAAAAAATGAATAATTAAAATTCCGACCGAAGTCGGTCGCTAATTTAAAAATAATTAAAAATTATTTTTAAGAATACTGACCGAATTCGGTCGGTAAATTTATTTTGTATCAGATTATTTGGTCAAAGTGCGTTGAAAATTACCAACTGACTTCGGCAGGAAATATCGACCGTCTGCGGTCACCTCGCATTAGCGACCATTTTTTTTTCGACGAATTGAATACGGTCGGAAGTTGGTCGGTTTTTGTTCAATTTCGACCGATTTCGCTCGGATTTTCTGGACGCTTTTTGCCAGTTTTCTAGTAGTGACACAAGTAAAATATATATTCGGTATAATGATCTGTTGAAGTTCCATTAATCGACATCAATATAATAGGTACTTACATAAATATGGAGTATATTTTAAACATACCAAAAATTTTCCAATTAGTTATATGAAGAGAGAAAAATGAGGAGAAGAAAAGATCTTTTACGCATTCATAAAAGAAGACAGATAAACGAGTGGATTTTTTTACCCCATACCTATCCTTTAATTAGTGGGATTACATACTTTAGAACTAAGATTTTTTTTTTCCAGTTAGTTTTAAAGTTTTATGAAAGAGAAAAATAAAAAGAAGTTGAGTCTTTTCTTATGGTTGTTAATTGTGGGATCCCTTAATTTGTACATCATTTTTTTAAACTACTAAAACAAGGAAAAAACTTTTATTTTTGAAATAAGCCAAGAGTAATATTAATTATGAATGTTCTTAATAAAGATTCTATGTAAAAATTTCTTGTAAATAATAGTTAGGTATAAGATTCTTTTCTTCTCATGATATCAAAGCTTGGTTCATTTCAATTCTAGGTTTATCAGTTACCCCTCATATTATATTATCCACACTTCAGTCCGCAAGTGGCATGCGGGGTTGAGCTCCCAGATCAATTATTTAGGGATGCGAAGGTCTTTTTATATGATTTTGCACAATTTTTACCTCATGAGCTAACTTTTAGGATTGTGTTAGGTTTAAGATCCATTTCTTATCAGGATCAGCGTTAAATATAATACGAAAGGTTTGACTTATATAGTTTGCAGTATTAATATAATTTAATCTGCTATAACTTATTGTAAAATATTTGACATAATATCTTCTAATTAAAGGCAATTCCAGAAAGGAGTTCCTTATTTCCTGCTTGATGAAGTGAAATCTCAATGCCAACTGTAAGGCTAGGAAAGTTATGTATAATAAAATTCTCTTACAAATAGGATTTCATATTTGTTAGTATAAGATATCAATTATATTTATTTACTTTTAACCAGGTAATATATTTCAGTTATCAATGATCTTTTAAAAAAAAATAGAGCAACATGCACTTACTCATAATAAGTAATTTAATTACATAAATGTCTTTTATATCCTCATAGCCTAAGAGGAAAGTCAATTGGCTCTGGACCGAAGTCGATTGACTATTTGGCTTTCGTCTAAGGTGTTATTTCTACGTTAGTTCATTAGCAAACATTAAAGACAACGAGTGTTAGTATCGAATTCTGACTCAACGCTCTAATTAATAATGTTCATTGAAAGGTAACAAAAGCAACAAAAAAAACAAAAAAGAAAAAGAATTGCGCTTGCAAATAAGCAAATAAAGTTAACGGAGTGCAAGTGAAGTGTCTTTGATAATTTCTAGCAGGTCTAACCTGACAAAGGAGGAAAATGAAGCACTCTGAATGTTCCTAAAGAAACAACGACGGAGCTCCCTTCTTTGGCTGTTTGTGAGTATTTGTAAGTTTACAAAGTGTTTTTAGTTTTACGATGTTATCTCGTTTTGAGATATTTATTTTTACACATAACAGATCTATCTTTTATATATAAGAGATCGAAAAAATAATGTTTTTTTAATTTCAATATTGTAAACGGCCATGAAGGCTCATTTCCTCTTTAAATTATGAGTTTTGCTTTTAAGTTCTTAACATTAAATTCATTATATCTTTAAATTTATGAGTTCATTTCTACTATTGTTGTAATTTTAGTAAATTTTTACACATAAATTTATGTTGCGTGTCGAAAGTATTGAATTCAGATGAATATAGCGCGAACTGCAAATTCGCCCCTGATTAAGAGTGTAGAATTTATGTTGTGATGGAAGTATGTCCCTCTTGTAGTAAATTGCAATTGTAGCTAATACTGGCGCATTGTTTATTTTTATTTTTATATGTTGGTTCATAAGAGTTAGGGCTTTAATGGTGTTCTTGCTACTCTTTTCATGTTTATTCTTCTCTTTGTCTCTTGTTAACTACGTGCGTGATGAAAATCTATTAGTTCTTGAGTTTGTTCCTATGGGAGAAATTGAAGAATTTTAAATATTTATTGGTAGTATTTTCTAGGGGTGTACATAGGTCGGGTTGGTTCGAATTTTTTAATTATCAAACCAAACCAATTGTCTCAGATTTTTAAATTTATAAACCAAACCAAACCAACAAAAATCGGGTTTTTCAATCACGTTTTTTCTCGGGTTTTTCGGTTTTCTCGGGTTTTTCGGATTTTTCAATCACGTTTTTTCTTGGATTTTTCGGATTTTTTTCCGAGAAAATCTTCATAGTATAAAATTTATAATTTGTGCTCTAATACTTCTTAGGTCCTAGTAGGATAAAACTATATAAGATGTTACCCAATAAACTAATACAAAATAATGTGAGATGAGTCATAATTATACTAAAACACTCAACAAATCGCATAAGATAAATATTGCTAATTAATAAGCCATAATAAAAATAAACATAATCTAAAAGTACTAATTCATGTTAAAATAAATACGACTAATAAGTACTAAGTATTAATTACACGACTAAATAATATTAAAAGTGAGTTATGCATTTTCACTATCTAAATCAATGCAAAACTAAAAAAATAAATATCCAATACTATTGTCATTTCAAGTATTGAATTGATTGATTTTTTTTTTTTGTTAGCATTAGTATTAATTTGATTTTGCTTTGGGCTTTATTTGAGTTAGTAACATTTATGAGCTATAAAACATATTTGACCATTCAAAAGTTCGAAGTCTAAGCTTGAAATAATACACTAAAAGAGAGAACTATTAAATAGTTTAAATTATATTTATAAATTACATTACAATAATTATTTTTATGTATAATTTTTTTTTTAAAACTTGTATACATGTAATGCCGGGTTGGTTTGGTTTCGGTTTGACTTTTTTTAGTTAAACCAAACCAAACCAAACCAATTATGATCGGATTTTTTTTCTAACACCAAATCATAATCGATTTTTTTTTTCGATTTGACTCGAATTATCGATTTGGTGCTGCTTGTCGGTTTCCTTTTCTTTCTACGCCCCTAGTATTTTCTATGTTAGGGTCTAACTTCTAGTCTTTTTGAAGTCATCCGAGTTTGACGAGGAATTCATATCTGAATTAGACATCGAGTGAATAAAAAATGCAAATAAAAAACATCAACTAATGCTTGTCTTGAAAACCTGAGGAATATCTACGAGTTATGACCGAATTAAAGAGAACACAAAAAGGGTTCTAGCTAGTTGTTTCATAATACACTGAAAAAAAAAAGATTTCATAATACAATTGGGATATTAGTTGGTTCGAAATTCTAGCCCCCCCCCCCCCCCCCCCCCCCTCTCCCCCAAAAAAAGATTTACATATTGCGGTTCGGGTCAAGGAATCCGTTATAAAATGCGGTTCGGGGGTCATGGAATTCGCTATAAATTCCGAGTACGGCTTTTTGCCGCCATTTCAAGCAAAAATTCAAAATACAATTAGGCAGCAGTACCAGATGAACAGATGATCGAGAGAGAAGCTTCAATTCGAGAATACTCGTTCTAGGTTTTCAACACTTTAGGAGGAGGCTTACTTTTCACCGTCAAATATCCGGCGTAAATTTCGACTTCGTGGAGGTTATCTTGAACTTGTATGTATAGCTCGATATAGTTTTTGAATCTCGCGATTTTCAATTAACTTTCAATTGCTTGAAGCGTTACAATCTCGATTTTTTTTTTTCTGATTATAACTCCGGCACAAAATGAATGTCGTTGTCTGCGTTTTTCATTTTTTTTCCTAACATGTTGTTGATTATGTAAATATCTTCTTTTATGCAGTTATCCTTTCGTTTTTAGTTTTGGATCAAAAGTTTTGTGGACAATCCAGTTATTGAGCTCGGCTGAAGGTGAAAATTTGTTGTTCAAGGACTTGATATTCTGATTACCTGTTTGGCGATTTGAAAAATATAAGATTGAAAGTTGAGTATTCATCAACATGATAAACTCTGAGTTTTCAATACATAAACTGGCAAGCAAATTTCACATGATACTTAACTCGTTTTTCTACTCCAGTTATCAAAACGAGTTTTATGTGCTTCCGTTTAATATACTTTGGCTATCCAAGTATGCACACTGATATTTCAAAAGTTTATAGGCAGCTAGAGGTTTCGGCTATGGATATTCTAGCTACCATTAGGCTGTTTTTCTTTCCATCAATCCTGTTTGAAATTGGATTAACCAGCTACAATTGGCTGTTTAGTGAATTTTCTCTCTGGTGTCATTTGAGAAGCAACGTTTGTTCGGCAATGTTGTTCACTTTATTGTAGCGATATTAGTCATTTCTTACTGACTAGTTTTTGTGTGTCCACGGCTTTAGAGTGAATGGGATCAGAAATTTTGTGCTCAGAATTTTGAATGATTCCAGAACTTTGTATAATGTGCAATGAAATTGACTATCGTTTCTGAAGTGTGAGATGAGATGCAATGCTTGCTGGCGAGAACTGGAAGGACAGGCCGTCACCACCACTTGTGGCCACCTCTTCTGTATCCTTGTTTTTGTATGTGTTCCATATAGACATGCATATGTTTTTTGTGTGTTTTAGCTTCCAATGGGGTGGCGTAGCGGTCAAAGAAGTAGTGTGACAGTCTTGGAAATAATTTTCGTATCCAAGACAGATGACGGTAAGTGAATTCTTCCCCTTTGCCCAAGTCTTAGTATAATCTGGTACCTATACTGGTGAGAGGTAGCAAGCACCTGGTAGATTGGTTGATGTGCGCCTAAGCCAGCCTGGATATTAGCGTTATTCCAAAAAAGAAAAACGTGTGTTCCATATAGGCATATATGTAGGGATGACAATGGGGCTGTGCGGGTGCAGGGCTGGGCTGGTTTCAACCTATGTGGGTTTGGGCCTATGCCTGTGTGCGTTTGAACCTATGCGGGGCCGTGCAGGTTTAGGCCTGTGCGGGTGCGAGGCGGGTTGATTATATTTTAAAAGCCTTCTTGCGGGTTGCAGGTTGACGCTGGTTTGGCCAAGGTAGAAACATATAATGATGATGCAATCATGCAATAATCACTTGGGCTCGACAGAAGAGCTTTGATGTTTACAACAGTCCAGTGTTGTACTATATAATCCCAATATCATATTTGCACTCGTATGATTAATATGAGCTATCTTTTTTTGGTAAGTATTATTATCAGCTTCTTCACTCCTCCTTCTGCTTCTTCACTAGCAAACTTCAGCACATTCTTTTGTTGACCATTTTAGTAGTTGTTACCTCTCAATTCTCATCATTGGTGTTGATTAATCGTGAGTGTCTTAAATTCGTCATTTTTTGTGTTGGTGGTTTTGATTTATGCATTTTTATCACTAAAACTGAAATAGTGAATTACTTGTTGAGAAGTTAATGATAAAGTGCTGTCATATATTTTTAAACATCTCAAATGGGAAGACAAAATATTTAGAGGAATTGAAACATGATGAGTAGTGTGTGATAGTTCTTTAAAACCTATTTGCTATTTTCGTCTTCTCGCCTATTGCCCGAAAAAGAAAACGAAACTTAGTAAAACAGTTTACAGTTGTACCCACCTTAAATCCTTAACTGACATGTAAAATTCTAGTCAAAAGATCAAAAGAAATAGAACCGACAAAATGAAGAAAAATAATTAAGCGGCGCGGGTGGACGCGGGTGTGGGTGTAGGTGCGGGTGCGGAGGGTTGGGGTGGGGGGTGGGTGGTGTGGACGGGGTGAAAATGTTATACGGGGAGGGGCAGCTTAAAATCTTGCGGCTTAAGACAGAACTCGCACCGCTTGCCATCCCTACATATATGTTCGTGCAGGTTTCTCATGTACATGATTTTGGTGTACGAATACTGTGATTCCTTAAGAACGTTTATAGGCCGGGATGATGCAAGTAAGATTCTCAGCAATGATGCTGCTTGTCCTATCTGTGATCAAGTTCTGTCTAAAAGGTTAGTGCAATTCAATTTCTCTTTCATCTTGATGGTCAAAGTATTTTTTAATTAGTTCACTTAAAAACAAAACAACAACAACAACCCAGTATAATCCCACTAGTGGGGTTTGGGGAGGGTAGTGTGTACGCAGACCTTATCCCTACCCTGGGGTAGAGAGGCTGTTTCCAAATGACCCTCGGCATCCTTCCTTACAAGAACTCCCCACCTTGCTCTTGGGGTGACTCGAACTCACAACCTCTTGGTTGGAAGTGGAGGGTGCTTACCATCAGAGCAACCCACCTTGTCTGGCTTCTTTTTCCTTTCTCCTTTTGATTTGTTTTCCTAATTCTTTTTTCTTAGTGGGGAGGGGGCAGGGTGTTATGACACTTCCAGAACATTGATGTTGTTTTCCACTGCTACATTTCATATACTAATTGGTTTTGTTTTCCAATTCTACTATCATTAACTAATCACTCAAAGTAATGTCTGGCATTTGTCGAATTGGCTGCTCTCTGACCAAGTCTCTGACATTTTTGCTTCTCAGTCTCATGAAACCTGTGGACGTCAATCCAAGTGATGAATGGACAAATGTAAGCATGTATTGCTCCTTTATCTTCTCACTTTCTACATTTCTGCTGACTTAATCTTTTTGTTCCTCACTCATTTCTTAATTAGCATTCTAGTTAAAATCTGTTCACATTCTCATGCAGATGGTCATGGCTGGAATATCGCCACAGATATGTATCCTTCATCATCTGTCCTGTTTTGCAATATTTGTAATATTCAGATTTGCTTTTGAAACATAGTGAACTTCGGTTAGTTTAAATCAACGTACTACTTCTTGAATTGGATGTTAGATAATAAATACATAAATGTGGTATATACACTAATTTGATTACATTCTCCTTAATCAAACCCAGTGATGAAGAGTGCCTACAGAAGTGTGACTTTCTACATAGGGCAAAAGGAATTGGAAATGCAAGTCAAGATGAACAGGGTAGCAGCTCAATATCGTCAGAAATGTGAAATGATGCAAGCAAAATTCTCTGAAAAGTTGGAACAAGTGCATACTGCATACCAGAAGATGGCTAAAAGGTGCCAAATGAGGGAACAAGAAGTTGAGAGCTTATCTAAAGACAAGCAGGAACTCCAAGAAAAATTTGCTGAGAAATCCAGGTTTTACTTCCTTACAATCTTCAATGGAACTGCAAAAATGTGCTCTAATTATCCACTATAATAGATCTTTGGGAAGGTTGTAAAAGTGTGCTGTGCTGTGCTTTTCTACTAGAATCTGTTATTGTTGGTACTTGGTCTGAGAATTAATATTGCTCCCTATCAGGCAAAAACGAAAACTTGATGAAATGTATGATCAGTTGAGAGATGAATATGAATCAGTAAAGCGGTCATCCATTCAGCCAAAACATTTCTTTTCGAGAACAGAACCTTATTTGTTTGCAAATAATGCTGATATGATGGACAACAGAGATCACATGAGGAAAGGTAATCCTATTGTTTTTAGAATAATTGCATGAAATTACCGAGGCTGGTGTAGTTTGGATGTATTGTTCATAGTGTACGAATACTCATTGTCAAAATTCCTTTACATTTACAAGATGCATTTTGCTCAATATTTGAATGCGGATTCTCAAAATTCGTTGGATTTTGGATATTACGAAACTGCATTAACCTTTTAGCAAAATATTAGTCGACTTATTTGTCGCAGATTGGTCGGTTCTCACTCCTGAAACTCCAGGGCCAAGAGAAGACATTTGGCCTCCAGCACGACAGAATGTTTCCAACTCTGGCCCTTTTGATGTCTCGAGTGGCTCCCCTGCAAGACAATCAGCAGTATCAGTGGATGCTGGAAACAGAAGGGCAGGTGCACGTCCTATACTTGGTGTTGGAACTGGAGCAAGCAACCCCGCAACGACCCTTAGGAATCTCATATTTTCACCAATTAAGAGGCCTCAACTCTCCCGCAATCGACCGCAGATGTTCTCGTAAGCCACAAAATTTACATCCAATTGTCTATTATGTTAAAAGCTGAATTCTCACTACTGATATTTGGTTCTCCAGGTTGTAAGTCGGGAGATTGTTCACATTTCAATAGTGTGGAGAAATATATATACTTGAGATGTAACGACGATGGATCAGGTTTACTGACATTTTCAGTGTAAATGTTTTATGCATTAAAGTTCCAGTTATTGATATGCTACCCGACTTTGCTTTAGTGGTGGTCAAAGTAAAATGTTGTATAGTTTACAGACAAATGGATGATGTGATATGAGTTAGTATAAGGGGTGATTTGATAGGAGGTATTAGAAAAAATAATGCAAGCATTAGCTATATGCATTACTAATACCTTGTTTGGTACATTTTTTCAACTCGTGTATAACTAATTAGTTATACATCATACTTGGTATTATCCTATGTATAAGTAATGCATAGAAAACAATGGCATTAGTAATACCAAGGCTATTAATGCATGCATTAGGTTGATTAAAGACAAAATTATCCTTAAAGTCCCTTAAAACTTGAGAATATGGAGGGTATTTTTGTAAACAACTATTTTTCTTAAAAATTATGCAATGCATAATAATTTTAATACACCACACCAAACAGTAGATAAGAAATAATATCTGCATAACTAATGCTTGCATTACTAACCCATGCATTACTAATACACCTTATTCCGCACTATTCTTATACACCTTACCAAAATGACTCCTAATAGTTGAAACTTCTCTTACACCTCTGAAGTGTAGGACTCTAATTCCACTAGTAGTCTTCTCTTCTTCTAATTTGATAAGGTGCTCACTATAAAATTACATCCATTTCTAATTGGTTCAAGCGCACTAAGAAAAAGTAAAATTACTGCAGTCGCATAATTTATGCTCTACCAATCCTGAAGCAGCTATCACCTCTTTTAAGCTTTACCTCCATATAACCAGTCCCATAGTACTTCTAAGTGGAATTTGTCAAATAGTACTTCCAACTCTTGCTACGTTTTCTTTTCTTTCTAAATGTAGAATGTAAGGGCTGTTTAGAACCTGCGTGTCATCTTCTGAAATTCTTCAAAATTTAAGTCATGTTCATTTTTGATTGTTTTAGCGTCATTAGTTTTATATCGGCATGTACCCTCGTATCTGGAAAAAGTAATTTTTTTTCTCAATGCAAAAATTTCTTTTTCAAACTACCAATCCTGTCTCATTACGTGCTTAAAACTTAATCCACAACATGTTCCTCTTTTGTACTTGAGGATTCAATAAGTTACTGCTGCGGAAAATGGAAATATCTTCTGTAAATTACCAGTAGTATTTTAGAATTGGATAAAACGACACGCCCTTCCTAGTACAGATCAATAGTCAAAACAAACTGTTCACCAAATCAACAAATAGTTCTGTGCATGTCAGCAATTCCAGGAACACCTGTAAGAAGACTTATTTCCAGCTAATTTGCGAGCTAACTTAAAATACTTATTTCTGTATTTATATAATCTCTTGATAGAATTATCAAAATTTGAGTTTTCCTGGACAATTCAGCGATATTCCATGTTGAAAAGAGTAGAGAAGATGAGAAATGATGAGAACCATCGATAGTCCTAGTGGCGGAGCTATGTGGATGATGTTTAATGAGATTTCCTATACCATACTTCTTCATCTCTATTGGCCCTTTTGATTTTCTTTAGTAAAACAAGTTCACTCTCGTCTCTTAGTAAAACTTTAAAAACAAAAATATACGAATACAAATACCCCTAACAACTTAACTAAAAGAATACGTAACTTATTAGGTGCTCAAGGTCCTAATCAGACAGGTACAGTGCTTGAACCAAACCTCTAGGCTCTAGCGATAGGTGTTTTCCCATTATCCGGCAACATTTATGAGTGTGGAAAACTGACAACTAGGCTTTATGCGAGCAAACTAGTCCCATTGGTGTTCTTTTTGTTGCTAATGAAAGGAACTTCAAATTAAAGACAAAAATTTAAGGAGGTTCATTACATGAAGGGAAAATCTTGACGATTCAGTGCGAAAAAAATAAAAAAACAAATAAAGGAGGATTATTCCAAAAAACATTCATCCATGCGAGGCCCAGGTACTTAAATAGCTAGTTTGCCTCAGGGTATATGTGGTGCAAGGGAGGGTGATCCTTTGCTACGAGGAGTTGAAGCTGCCTACAATTTTTTGGCAAGATTAAATAATCTTGTGACTATTGCGATGAATTTTTCCATAGGAGTTCCAATGCTAAAAGAAATTATAGTATTCATCTGATGTTATATATACACTATTGTGACTACAATACTTGAAAATTAGCGTAACGACCTTCAGAGATTTCAGAATTATCTCGTTGTGGTGTGATGTAAATTGGACGAGGATAGGAAACTATTTTGACTTGGTAGACCTTGAGGGTAAAGTAGCAGCCATTCCTATATATGATTTTACGACAATTTGAATTTTACAAAGTCCTCAAACAGGAGAATGGGTTAGCCGGCCGCTTAAAATTGCCATTCCTTGGCAATGCTAACTAGTACCAGAACGATATTTAGTGTCTTGGTTTTGTTGTACTACTTTTGACAAGGAGTTCGCAGTGGTGAATCCAAGGGTCAACCCAGATAAGATTTTCTTATATTTACACAAGACCTGCACAGAGCGAGAGAGAGCGCCTTCGCTTACCTGCTTAACCGTACCCTCCTATCGTACCTATATAGCCTTTCCTTAGTTATATCAAATCTTTTGATGACTCACAGTCGAAAGAGTTGGTTGGCAGTTCAAACCTCAGAGGGAGTTGAAGAGAGGCCTTTCAGTTCGTTCAAAGGGACTAGGGACGAGCCATTACAGACGGACGGTCTGATGCTTCTGGAGTTCGCTCATATCGAATTGTCCAAAAGCTCATCAACCTGTCCGAGGGATGATGACGTCCAGCTAGTCTTGCACTTCACTTTAAGACCAGTCCTTCAAACAAAGGCTTAGCGAGCACAAATTCCTTAGAAAGAAAGATTTCCTCTCTTACCCAGAATTCAAATGCTTAGCTAAGACTGAATTTTTCACCTTCTCGTTCATTACATTAGGTTAGAAGATCTAACCAAGCACGCGAAATGCGACATTGACTCAAGAAAGTCATGGTGGTAAAACCAACGACTACACGGCTCTATACCAAGTCATGAGCGATAGCGAAGCCAAGCCGCCGTCTATAGGCGAAGGGATGAAAGCCCGACGAAGTCCTATGCTACAGTAAGAAAAAAAAAATACGTTGAGGTTACGAAGTCACTTAGCCATATACTTAGAAAGAAAGATTTCCTCTCTTACCCAGAATTCAAATGCTTAGCTAAGACTGAATTTTTCACCTTCTCGTTCATTACATTAGGTTAGAAGATCTAACCAAGCACGCGAAATGCGACATTGACTCAAGAAAGTCATGGTGGTAAAACCAACGACTACACGGCTCTATACCAAGTCATGAGCGATAGCGAAGCCAAGCCGCCATCTATAAGCGAAGGGACGAAAGCCCGATGAAGTCCTATGCTACAGTAAGAAAAAAAAGTACGTTGAGGTTACGAAGTCACTTCGCCATATACTATACAAAGGGAAAGGTGTCGGTACGGACTCACGTCAGCTGTGGATATAGACTAAGCTATAAGGAAGGGAGTCAATAACTATGGATTGAGACTACACTAAGGAACAAAGAAGCTTGACTGAGAAATAATTTGAGGAAAACAAGTGGTGATCAATTGAAATCTTGGGGATTCTGGAAAAAAGGCTAAGATTATTGGTATCTGTAGTTGTGAGTATTGCCTCTACACATTAGGACAACTTTAATGTATGTTAATATTAAACTTTCTAATTTCTATTATATTGGGGATCTGAGAAGAGAAAGGGAAAGGATACAGTGAGAATTAAACTCACATCTATCGCGTAGATTACTTTTAAGTTGATATTCAGTTTGAAGATTGGGTCTTAGGGTAACAAACAGTGTTTATATTTTGGTATTTGTATTATGTTGTTCGAGTACGTGAGACGAGTCTGGTTCAATAGTTATGTTGGTTGTTCTTTTTTTATGTTTTTGTTTATGTACTATCGGAGGAAATTTTGAACAGTAAAGATTGTTCCTTTGGCGAAACTATGTTGGCCCAAGGGTGGTCAACTGACAACCAGATCGCCGAAAAATTATATTACGTATAAGGTAAAATATTACTTGTTATTGATTAAAAATAGACTTTGAACACCCTTGCATAGCCCACTGGCAAAGGGTGTTCAAAATTTGAACACTTTTATTGAATTTACTAGCTTCGCCACTAATAACAACAATAAAAAACACAGCAAAATTTCATATGTGGAGTTTGAGGAGGGATATTAGAGCAGTTAAACTCATGTCTTTCCCTTGATAGCGCTTCTGTACCGGTCAGCATCCTTTTTATTGCCAAGTGGATCTTACTGACTACAGAAGTAGTAATTTGACTAGAATCTCTCCCCTAGAATTCTCTGTAGCAATCTTTTGGATTCAGTCCATACAACGTGGAGTTATATCTAAATGATGACGAGAAAAATGAAGTTGTAAAGCTGATTACACAAAGATGTACCAAACTTGTACCACTTTCAGCTTGTCGGGGATGCATTACATTAAATGATAATGGGCTAAAAGGCATCTTCAATGGTTGTATTAACCTCAAGTCGTTGGACTTGCGAAGGTGCCTTAACCTCGAGGGAGTCTTGGCAAATAGATTGTGTTAACCAGTTTTGTTAGGATCGGGAACCCGGATAGTGCGGAATTTAGCCAAACAACGGTATAATGACAATAACAAAGACAATGAAAGTTGATAATAACGGCAATTAAAGAATATAAAGAAGACACAAATTTAACGTAGTTCGGTCAAGGTGACCTACGTCCACAAGCGGAGAGGAGCAATTTTACTATACCAACAAGAGTACAAAAGAGAGTACAAAATTAGAGTAAATATTCTAATTAATCCCAAATACCCCAAGAAAATAACCTCATAAGATCACTCCAAAGAAAGGGTTCACACAAGTGCTTCACAACACTCACTCTCTTACAAAATACTCTATAATAAAATAAAGGAGGAGAAAGAAAGACAAGAGAGAAAAGCTCTTGAATTGGTGTGTTTACAAATGAGGAGAAACTCCTCTATTTATAGCAAGAAATCCTTAGTCTAATAATGGATATTATGTCATGGCAAATGTCATGATCCACAAATTTATTATAATAGATATTATGTTATGGCAAATATCATAAAAATTTGGCCATATTACAAATCTCCACCTTGGCCTAATTTCGGCTTATATATAGTAAATTTGCTCCACCTTCTCCGCAAAAACCCCAATGGGCAAAATCATTCTTCATAAATGCCAATCAAGTTCAGGCAAAGCTTGAACTTGGACACTGGAAGAGGTTTTGTGAACATGTCAGCAGGATTGTCTCTAGTGTTGATTTTCTGAACAGAGACTTTTCTTTCGGTAATGGTTTCTCGGATGAAATGATACTTTATATCAATGTGCTTCGTCCTCTCATGATACATTTGATCTTTAGTCAAGTGAATGACACTTTGACTATCACAGAAAATGGTAATACCACTTTGGTGTAAACTGAGTTCCGCAAATAGACCCTTCAACCATAAAGCTTCTTTGGTCGCCTCGGTCATTGCCATATATTCTGCTTCGGTAGTAGATAAAGCTACTACATATTGTAATATAGCTTTCCAACTAATAGCGCAACCACCGATGCAAAATACATAGCCTGTCAAGGATCTTCTTTTGTCAAGATCACCTGCATAATCTGAGTCTACAAAACCAACCAAAGTGTTAGTATTTCTCCCAAACTCCAAACATGTGTTTGAAGTACCTCGCAAGTATCTGAGAATCTATTTCACAGCATGCCAATGTGCTTTACCAGGGCAAGCCATGTACCGGCTTACCAAGCTCACTGCTTGTGAAATGTCTGGACGTGTACAAACCATTACATACATAATACTGCCGACTGCACTGGAATAACGAACCTGTGCCATGTACCTCTCTTCTTCCTCTGACTGCGGGGACTGAGCAGCTGATAACTTAAAATGAGCAGCAAGAGGGGTACTAACTGGTTTAGCATCTTTCATGCCAAACCTCTCCAAGACTTTCTCCAGGTACTTCTTCTGGGTCAGAAATAACCCGTTGGCTTTTCGATCTCTTTTGATCTCCATGTCAAGGATTTTCTTAGCTGCTCCCAAATCTTTCATCTCAAATTCACTTTTCAGCTGACTTTTCAAATTGTGAATTTCTGTTAAATCCTTAGCAGTAATGAGCATGTCATCAACATATAATAATAGGTACACAAATGAACCATCAGTTAACTTCCGGAAGTAAACACAACTATCATACATGCTCCTCGAATAACCATGACCCAACATAAAGGAATCAAACCTTTTATACCATTGTCTTGGAGACTGCTTTAATCCGTACAAGGATTTCTTCAACAAGCAAATATGATCTTCTTGTCCTTCAATTTCAAATCCTTCGGGTTGATGCATGTATATTTGTTCCTCAAGTTCGCCATGTAAGAAAGTTGTCTTAACATCAAGTTGTTCTAATTCCATATCATACATGGCAACGAAGGCAAGCAAGACACGAATAGAGTTATGTTTAGCAACAGGTGAGAAAATATCATTAAAATCAACTCCTTGTACCTGACTATAGCCCTTTGCAACTAATCGTTCCTTATACCTCGCATCTTCAACCCCTGGAATGCCATCCTTTTTCTTGAAGACCCATTTGCAACCAACAATTCTTTTTCCTGATGGCGGCTTCATAAGAAACCAAGTACCATTCTTGTGGAGAGACTCAATTTCTTCATTCATTGTAATCAGCCACTTGGCTGAGTCAGCACCAGAAATTGCTTCTGAATATTTTTATGGTTCTCCAATTTCTTCAGTTTCCTGTGCAACTGAAAAAGCAAATGTAATATAATCTCCAAACCTTAATGGTTGTTTACCTTCTCTTCTTGGTCTATGTTTGTCTATAGAATACTCCTCTTTTTCTGGTTCAATTTCAGGAGTCTCAACTTCAGGAATTTCAGCTTCTGTCTCAACTTCAGGAGTTTCAACTGTATTTTGCTTCAAAGTTGATGAGCTTGGCTCAGAAGGAATGCCAATCTCAATCTCCACCTGGTTCTGTGTACTCTTTTATTTATCTGTATTACAAGAACTAGAAGACTCTTTTCGAGAATGTAACATAGAGGATTCATCAAAGGTTACATCTCTGCTAATTATAAATTTTGGTGTCGTGGGATCAGGATACCATAGTCGGTATCCTTTCACCCCATATGCATACCCAAGAAAAATGCACTTTTTAGCCCTTGGCTCTAATTTTCCATCATTTACATGCATGTATGCAGGGCAACCAAATATCTTTAAATCAGAATAATTAGCAGGAGTACCTGACCACATTTTCTCTGGAGTCTTAAAGTTCAAAGGTGCAGAAGGAGCTCGGTTGACAATATAACAAGCTGTAGAGATAGCTTCTGCCCAAAAGGCATTTGTCAACCCATCATTTGAAATCATGCAACGAGCCCTTTCCAAAAGAGTTCTATTCATCCTTTCTGCCACACCATTTTGCTGAGATGTATTCTCACAGTACAATGTCGAGCAATTCCTTCATTCTTGCAAAATTCATTGAATTCATCATTAGAAAATTCCAAGTCATTATATGTTCTAAGCCGCTTAACTTGTTTTCCTGTTTGCTTCTCAATCAAAACTTTTCATTGTTTGAAATTTAAGAAAACATCACTTTTATTTTTCAGCAGCTACACTTGCTTCGGCAGTGTTAGTGTTTTTGTGCTCATTTTTCTTTTCTGTATGCTTTTCTTTATTTTTCAATTTAAAGCATTCAGAAACAATGTGACATTTCTTATGACAATATTTGCACATGACATTTCTGTATCTGGATTTTGACCTTGATTTAGGTTTTTAACTACTTGAATCTTTCTTATTGGATCTACCTCTTATGAATAAGCCTTCCCCTTGGTTCCCACTAGTTTTCCCAGTAATATCTCTATCTATTTGTTCTTTTGATTTCAAAATAGATTTGATATCTTTATAAGAAATATTATCCTTTTCATAAAGCATAGTATCTCTTATATGTTTAAACGACTAGGGTAAGGAAACAAGCAATAACACAGCTTGATCCTCATCTTTGATTTCAGCATCTATGTTACTTAAATCCGTAAGAAGAGAATCAAAAGTATCAAGATGAGTAAGTATAGAGGTACCTTCATCCATACGAAAAGTGTAGAGTTTTTGCTTTAGGTAAAGTCTGTTTTCTACTGTTCTTTTCATATATAGGGTTTTAAGCTTTTCCCATATGCCTTTGGCTGAGCTTTTTGCTGCAACTTCACGCAAAACCTCATTTGAAAGATTTAAATTAATACATGTTTTGCCTTTTTGTCTATGACGGCAAACTCCTCGTCCGTCATTTTATCCGGCATCTTCTCCTTTCCTTGCAGTACCAAATCTAAGCTATCCTGAATTAGGATAGCTTTCATCTTTAATTGACATATTCCGAAGTTTGCACTTCGGTCAAATTTTTTAACATAAGACTTTGTTAGAGTTATTTTGGCTATTTAAAATAATCCGGTTAGATCTGGCTCTGATACCAATTTGTTAGGATCGGGAACCCGGATAGTGCGGAATTTAGCCAAACAACGGTATAATGACAATAACAAAGGCAATGGAAGTTGATAATAATGACAATTAAAGAATATAAAGAAGACACAAATTTAACGTGGTTCGGTCAAGGTGACCTACGTCCACAAGCGGAGAGGAGCAATTTCACAATACCAACAAGAGTACAAAAGAGAGTACAAAATTAGAGTAAATATTCTAATTAATCCCAAATACCCCAAGAGAATAACCTCACAAGATCACTCCAAAGAAAGGGTTAACACAAGTGCTTCACAACACTCACTCTCTTACAAAATACTCTATAATAAAATAAAGGAGGAGAAAGAAAGACAAGAGAGAAAAGCTCTTGAATTGGTGTGTTTACAAATGAGGAGAAACTCCTCTATTTATAGCAAGAAATCTTTAGCCTAATAATGGATATTATGTCATGACAAATGTCATGATCCACAAATTTATTATAATGGATATTATGTCATGGCAAATGTCATGAAAATTTGGCCATATTACAAGCTTAATGATTTTTGGGGTCCCAATGCATCAATGGATGGTTTTCCTTTTGAAGTTATGTCTTCAAGCAACAATGGTGATGATGAGAACTATTGAAATTACCCTGGTGTTGACCATAATAACAAGAGTGTTTGTTTCAATTCATTACTTTTGGCATTATGTTTACTTGACTTGGCTGATGATGATCAGTATCGACAATAGATTTTACTATAGCTTTTGCTTTTTCTTCCCAATTGTTTTGGGCACTATGCATGTTAACTTGGTTGACGATCAGTATAGTATCTTATATAGTAGCATATTTTACTACAGCTTTTGCTTTTATTTCAATTTTTTTTGTCACTATGTTCACTTATCTTGTCTGATGATCAGTATATATATTCTAACATATTTTACTATGGCTTCCCTAGTTCCCTCCATTTCCTTCCACTAACAGAGGCTAAAACGTTGTACTTTATATTACTTTGACAGGATTAGCACTTAACTTTCCACTTATAGTACACTATGCATAGTCAAAAGTATTGAGAGAACGTCTCCCTTCTCTCTAACTATCTTACAAAAAAAACTTTCCCCTACTTCCCCATCCTCAATGGCTACAATCGACCAAGATCTATTACAAATCCCACCTAAACCGCCAGATATCCAACTACATATACAAAGTCAAGAAGCAGCAACGTTGAATACCCCAATCGACACACTAAATTCTCCTCTCTGTCTTTCAAGGATAAATTCCTGGAAAATAATTAATCAATTAATACACGAACCCCATAATATCCTCTCCCTACCAATGGACATTCCTGATCCTGAGAGTGTGGGTGTATAATATAAAAACCAAAGATGAGGTACTGGAAAATTTTCTCAAATGGAAGGCGATGATAGAGACTCAAACTGGCAGAAAGATAAAGTGTATCCGCACAGATAACAGTTGAGAATACAAAAATGATCTTTACAATAAGATTTGTGAAGATATGGTATTTTGACATATTTCACCGTCAGAAATATACCATAACAGAATGGAGTGGAAAAACGCATGAACCGGACTTTGCTGGAGAAAGTTCGGTGTATGTTGTCCAATCCTGGCTTGAGCAAAGAATTTTGGGCTAAGGCAATAACATATGCATGCCACCTCATTAATCGTCTACCATTTGCCACTATTGGAGGCAAGACACCATTTGAAAAATGATATGAAAAACCTGCTGAAGATTATAATTTTTTGCATGTATTTGGCTCAATTGCATACTATCATGTGAAAGAGTCAAAATTGGATTCGAGAGCAAAGAAAGCTATATTTATAGAGATTACTTCTGGAGTAAAAGGGCACTGCTTATGGTATCCAGAGACGAGAAAAATTATATTTAGCAGAGATGTTACCTTTGATGAATATGTCATAACAGATAAGGTGACAACTGAAGATGTCAAGCAAATTGATGGTGCTTCAAAACAGGTGGAGTTTGAGGGAAAATTAATTTTTTCAACACAGGGAGAAAACGAGGAAACAACAGAAGATTTTCCTCTGGAAGTAGAGCCAGTAGAGTGGGAGATTCCAACTCAGGAACCTCAACAACAACTTAAATCAATAGCAACCAGCAAGCCAAAAAGAACAATAAAGAAACCTGTTCATTTCATGGAAATTGTGGCTTGTGCAACCTCAATTGTAGTTGATGGTGTTCCTACCACTTATAAAGACGTAGTCCAAAGTTCAGAAGAAGATAAGTGGAGAATTGCCATGAATGAAGAATTGCAGCCCCTTCATCAGAATCGCACATGGAAATTGGCCAATCTCCCGAAGGGAAAGAAAGCAATTGGGTGCAAATGGGTATTTGCAAATAAAGAAGAATTTTCTAACCAAGAAGATGTTCGCTACAAAGCAAGATTGGTCGCCAAAGGATACACTCAAAAGGAGGGAATTGATTATAATGAGGTATTTTCTCCAGTCGTAAAATACTCCTTCATTAGAATTTTGTTGGCTTTGGTAGTATAGTTGAATTTGGAACTAGTTCAGTTAGATGTAAAAATAACATTTTTACATGGAGACTTGGAAGAGGAAATCTATATGATTCAGCTAGAAGGATTCAAAGTTACTGGAAAGGAAAATATGGTGTGCAAACTTAAAAAATCATTGTACGGATTGAAACAATCTTCTAGACAATGGTACAAACGGTTTGACAAGTTTATGTTGCGGCAGAAGTACAGAAGAAGCAAATACGATCATTGTGTGTATTTGCGCAAGCTCGAAGACGGATCCTTCATATATCTTCTCCTATACGTTGATGATATGTTGATAGCTTCCAAAAGTCAAGAGGAAATTGAGAAGTTGAAGATTCAACTAAGAAAGGAGTTTGAGATGAAGGATTTGGGTGAGGCGAAGAAAATTTTTGGCATAGAGATAAAAAGAGATAGACATTCAAAGAAACTCTATCTATCTCAGAAAGAATACTTTAAGAGAGTAATAGATCGATTTGGCATGAATAAGAACACGAAGTCGGTTAGCACTCCTTTTGCTCCTCACTTTAAGCTTAATGCTGCTATGTCGCCGAAGAATGAAGCTGAACGAGAGTATATGTCAAGAGTGCCATATGCGAATGCCGTTGGTAGCTTGATGTATGCAATGGTTTGCACAAGACCTGATATTTCATATGCTATCGGAGTTATAAGCAAGTATATACATGGTCCAGGAAAGGAGCATTGGCAAGCTGTGAAATGGATTCTACGGTATATTCGTAATACTGTAGATGTTGGATTGATTTTTTAGCTGGAAGATAGTCAGTATCTGGTTGGATATTGTGACTCGGATCATGCGGGTGATTTGGACAAGCGTAGATCAACTACTGGTTATGTTTTCACTTTAGCAAATGCACCAGTTAGTTGGAAGTCTACTTTTTAGTCAACCGTTGCTTTGTCTACTACTGAGGCAGAGTACATGGCAATTACAGAGGTTGTAAAGAAGGCAATTTGGCTTCAAGGGTTTCTTAGAGAGGTTGGTATTGGTCAAGAAAGCATCACGCTATTTTGTGATAGTGAGAGTGCTATCCAATTAGCAAAGAACCAAGTTTATCATGCAAGGACGAAGCACATTGATGCTCGATATTATTTTGTACGAGATATTATAGAAGAAGGTGGAGTCATGGTGCAGAAAATTTGGACTACAGATAACCCTGCCGATATGCTAACAAAAGTAGTGACTGCGATCAAGTTTCAATATAGTTTGAACTTGATTAATATTGTTGAACTTTGAAGATTGAAGTTGAAGACACAATCAAAATTTATCAGTGAGAGAAAATTGAAAAAGTAAAATCTTGCCAAGGTGGAGATTTGTTGAATTTGACAAGATTAATGTGAACTAGTGTGAACATTTGAAGCCTCCTTTTTGGAAGAAATTGATAGATGCATTTTTCATGCATTTACATTGCATGATCACACTTAATATGATGTCATGCATGACATTATTAAAGCCATTTATCTTCTATAAATAACAATGATTTTGTTTATTTGTAAACATCTCTCACTTGCATTCTTATCTCCTAAGACATTTAAATCTTCTTTATCTCTTGTAGTATTTCACTTGTATTTTTGGAGTAAAATAAAGTTTGAGCTGATTGTGTCCGAGAACTAGACAAAAATTAAATTTTGCCGAAACTCGTTAATTTCTGGTGTTCTTTTTATTATTGTCTCATTTACTATTTATTAGCTTCCTTTAGATATAGTAGTTGTGATTTAATCACTCTCTATATATTCGGCTTTCGCAACAATTGGTATCAGAGCCAATGTTCTATCTTAGTATGCTCTGTGGTTGCAGCATAGTCTAAACTTCCACATCAGAAAAGAATTACTTTGGTGTTCTGTACCGTCAGTAAATAAATAGTATCTGTAGCAAAAATGAGAGATAATAAAAATAAAGAGTCCACATCGGGTGTCAGTAATACGTCGTTGGCATCTTCACTTATGACAAGAATTATGTCAAATACAAAATTTACAGTTAAAATTTTTGACGGGTCAAGATATTTCGGGATGTGGCAAGCTGAGGTTCTTGATGTCCTTTTGCAACAAGGGCTAGATATTGACATAGAAGAAAAGAAACCAGACAATATCGGAGAAGGAGATTGGAAGATTATCAACCGCATTGCTTGTGGTACCATTCGATCTTACCTCGCAAGAGAACAGAAGTATCCATACACAAAAGAAACTTCTGAAAGTAAATTGTGGAATGCATTGTAGGATAAAGTTTTGAAGAAAAATAGTCAAAATAAACTTTACATGAAAAAAGACTGTTACGCTTCACATATGTTCCTGGTACTACAATGAATGATCATATCACCAGCTTTAATAAGTTGGCGACAGATTTGCAGAATATGGACGTGACTTTTAGTGATGGAGATATGGCCTTAATGTTATTAAGTTCACTTCCCAATGAGTACGAGCACCTCAAAACTACTATACTTCATGGGAATGATGAAGTATCTCTCAAAGAAACATGTTTTGCCTTGTACAGCTATGAACAAAGAAAGAGAAAAACAAAAGAGTGGAGAAGGAGAAGCATTTGTCGTGATAGGTCGATCTCAAAATCACATGAGAACGAAGAAAGGAAGATCCAAGTCAAGATCGAGACCCAGCAAAGATGAATACGCCTTTTGCCAAGAAAAGGGGCACCGGAAGAAAGATTGCCCAAAGTTGAAAAACAAGGCCAAACCTAACAATAGGAAGGCTTTCATGGATTCAAATGTAGCTGATTGTGATGACTCTGGTTTCTCACTAGTTACAACTGAGCCATTCAAACCATCTGACATATGGCTGATGGATTCAGCTTGTAGCTATCATATGTGTCCCAACAGGGACTGGTTCGTTGATTTTCAAGAAGGAGAATGTGGAGTTATTCACCCCGTAAATAACAATCCTCTTACTGCATATGGTATTGGTTCAATCCGATTAAGAAACCATGATGAATTGATCAGAACATTAATAAATGTTCGATACATATCGGAATTGAAGAAAAATCTCATTTATGTAGGAGCCCTAGAGTCAAAGGGGTTCAAAGTCGTTGAAAAATAGGATAATGAGAATATATTCCGGGGCACTAGTGGTAATGAAGGGAATTCGGTAAAATAATAACATGTACCACTATCACGGTAGTACAGTTATTGGGACAACAATAGTGATATCCAGTGATGACAAGGAGGAAGACGCAATCAAGCTATGACACATGCGTTTGGGACATGCTAGAGGAAAATCCTTGAAAATTTTATCAGATCAAGGATTGTTAAAAGGAGTAAAGACTTACAATTTGAAGTTTTGTGAGCATTGTGTCAAGGAAAAACAGACAAGGGTTAAATTTGGAACAACTATCCATAATACTAAAGGTATTTTGGATTATGTTAACTATGATATTTGGGGTGCATCCAAAAAACCTTTATTAGGTGGGAAATACTATTTTGTAACCTTTATTGATGACTTTTCCCGGAGACTGTGGGTGTATACTATGAAAACCAAAGATGAGGTACTGAGAAATTTTCTCAAATGGAAGGCGATGATAGAGACTCAAACTGGCAGAAAGATAAAGTGTCTCCGCACAGATAACGGTTGAGAATACAAAAATGATCTTTACAATAAGATTTGTGAAGATGATGGCATTTTGAGATATTTTACCGTCACAAATATACCACAACAGGATGGAGTGGAAAAACGCATGAACCGGACTTTGCTGGAGAAAATTCGGTATATGTTGTCCAATGCTGGCTTGGGCAAAGAATTTTGGGTTGAGGCAATAACATATGCATGCCACCTCATTAATTGTCTACCATCTGCCGCTATTGGAGGAAAGACACCATTTGAAAAATGGTATGGAAAACCTGATGAAGATTATAATTCTTTGCATGTATTTGGCTCAACTGCATACTATCATGTGAAAGAGTCAAAATTGGATCCGAGAGCAAAGAAAGCTATATTTATGAGGATTACTTCTGGAGTAAAAAGGGCACCGCTTATGGTATCCAGAGACGAGAAAAATTATATTCAGCATAGATGTTACCTTTGATGAATATGTCATAACAGATAAGGTGACAACTGAAGATGTCAAGCAAATTGATGGTGCTTCAAAACAGGTGGAGTTTAAGAAAAAATTAATTTTCCCAACACAGGGAGAAAACGAGGAAACAATAGAAGATTTTTCTCTGGAAGTAGAGCCAGTAGAGTGGGAGATTCGAACTCAGGAACCTCAACAACAACTTGAATCAATAGCAACCAACAAGCCAAAAAGAACAATAAAGAAACTTGTTCGTCTCATGGAGACGGTGGGTTGTGCAACCTCAATTGTAGCTGATGGTGTTCCTACCCTTATAAAGACGTAGTCCAAAGTTCAGAAGAAGATAAGTGGAGGATTGCCATGAAAGAAGAAATGCAGCCCCTTCATCAAAATCGCACATGGAAATTGGCCAATCTCCCAAAGGGAAAGAAAGCAATTGGGTGCAAATGGTTATTTACAAATAAAGAAGGATTTCCTAACCAAGAAGATGTTCGCTACAAAGCAAGATTGGTCACCAAAGAATACGCTCAAAAGGAGGGAATTGATTATAATGAGGTATTTTCTCCAGTCGTGAAACACTCCCCTATTAAAATTTTGTTGGCTTTGGTAGTATAGTTGAATTTGGAACTAGTTCAGTTAGATGTAAGAACAACATTTTTACATGGAGACTTGGAAGATGAAATCTATATGACTCAGCCAGAAGGATTCAAAGTTACTGGAAAGGAAAATATTGTGTGCAAACTTGAAAAATTATTGTACGGATTAAAACAATCTTCTAGACAATGGTACAAACGGTTTGACAAGTTTATGTTACGGCAGAAGTACAAAAGAAGCAAATACGATCATTGTGTGTATTTGCGCAAGCTCGAAGACGTATCCTTCATATATCCTCTCCTATATGTTGATGATATATTGATAGCTTTCAAAAGTCAAGAGGAAATTGAGAAGTTGAAGATTCAGCTAAGAAAGGAGTTTGAGATGAAGGATTTAGGTGAGGCGAAGAAAATTCTTGACAAATAGACATTCAAAGAAACTCTATCTATCTCAAAAAGAATACTTTAAGAGAGTAATAGATTGATTTGGCATGAATAAGAACACAAAGTCGGTTAGCACTCCTCTTGCTCCTCACTTTAAGCTTAATGCTGCTATGTCGTGGAAGAATGAAGCTGAACGAGATTATATTTCAAGAGTGCCATATGCGAATGCCGTTGGTAGCTTGATGTATGCAATGGTTTGCACAAGACCTGATATTTCACATGCTATCGGAGTTGTAAGAAGGTATATGCATGATCCAGAAAAGGAGCATTGGCAAGCTGTGAAATGGATTCTATGGTATATGCGTAATACTGTAGATGTTGGATTGATTTTTTAGCTGGAAGATAGTCAGTATCTGATTGGATATTGTGACTCTGATTATGCAGGTGATTTGGACAAGCGTAGATCAACTACTGATTATGTTTTCACATTTGCAAATGCACCAGTTAGTTGGAAGTCTACTTTGTAGTCAACGGTTGCTTTGTCTACTACTGAGGCAGAGTACATGGCAATTACAGAGGTTGTAAAGGAGGCAATTGGCTTCAAGGGTTTCTTAGAGAGGTTGGTATTGGTTAAGAAAGCATCACACTATTTTGTGATAGTGAGAGTGCTATCCAACTAGCAAAGAACCAAGTTTATCATGCAAGGACGAAGCACATTGATGTTCGGTATCATTTTGTACGAGATATTATAGAAGAAGGTGGAGTCATGGTACAGAAAATTCGGACTGCAGACAACCCTGCCGATATGCGAACAAAAGTAGTGATTGCGATCAAATTTCAACATAGTTTGAACTTGATTATCATTGTTGAACATTGAAGATTGAAGTTGAAGACACAATCAAAATTTATCAGTGAGAGAAAATTGAAAAAGTGAAATCTTGCCAAGATGGAGATTTGTTGAATTTGACAAGATTAATGTGAACTAGTGTGAACATTTGAAGCCTCCTTTTTGGAAGAAATTGATAGATGCATTTTTCATGCATTTACATTGCATGATCATACTTAATATGATGTCATGCATGACATTATTAAGGTCATTTCCCTTCTATAAATAGCAAGAGTTTTGTTCATTTGTAAACATCTCTCACTTGCCTTCTTATCTCCTAAGGCATTTGAATCTTCTTTCTCTCTTGTAGTATTTCACTTGTATATTTGGAGTGAAATAAAGTTTGAGTTAATTGTGTAAGAGGACTAGGCAAAAATTAAATTTTGCCGAACCTCGTTAATTTTTGGTGTTCTTTTTATTATTGTCTCATTTACTATTTATTAGCTACCTTTAGATATAGTAGTTGTGATTTAATCACTCTCTATATATCCGACTTCCGCAACACCTCTAACATTGGAGGATAGGCAGAGAATATATCATCCATGGAGGCACTCACTGATCATAAAACTCCAAGGTAGAAGAATCCTTCATCAATATCTGAAAAGAAAAATCCATGGCAAATCAATGAAAAAGTTTCACTCATAGATTTGGGCAACGATTACTTTATAGTCAAACTACAAAAGGAAGAAAACATGAATATGGTCTTCCAAAAAGGTCCATGGTTTATTTATGGAAATTTCCTTTCAGTACAAAGGTAGCAACCAAACTTTGTGGCAATGGAGGCAAAACAAACTTTCACAGTCGTTTGGGTGAGATTGCCCCAACTACCAACAAAATTCTACAATTGAACAATGCTACAAAAAATAGGAGGAGCTATAGGATGATTACTAAAAGTGGATGCATGCACCTTATCCACATTGAGAGGTAGATATACAAGACTGTGTAGAATTACCACTTAATGAACCGGTGAATCAAACTATCAATATTGGTACCCACAAACAAGTAATTCAGTATGAAGCAGATCATTTTTTATGCAAAGCTTGTGGTAGGCTAGGACATACAGCTAACTCATGCAACTATAAAAATTTTGCCAATCAAGAACAACATGCACGCCAACGGACCATACAACTGACAACCAATCATCAAGGCTAGCTACACGAGATAACGGCTGGTACACAGTGCTATTCTAAAAAAATAAGAAAATAACACCAACAAAATCCAAGGAGGCAGTTAGCACGGGCTAAGAACCAGGTATTGATGTCAAAATTTTCAATGCTGCCACATATAAGTATATCATCATCCAAAAACTTAAGTATATTCCTAAGGATTCTACTCCTCTGATTAGTAATGATATAATTCCAGCTAATGAACCAAACTACTCCGATAACACGAATGATCAAAATTGTGTTAAAACAAAAAACTGTTTTACTGCCATAGACTTAGATAATGGGCAAATGGTTTTTGAAAATACCACTAAATATAGTAACCCCAAAACTACTAACAATACATTCATGAACCTTCCGCAAAAAAACAAATTATGTCTCTAATACATTGGAGCCACAAAACGACAAATTACATATTAGCAATCAATTAGGCTCTTTAAACCACCAACCCCAAACAAATCGTGATTTCAACCACTTAAAAAGTTACAATAATAGCCTTAGTTCCTCTATTAATGATAATCACCAATCCACTAGTCTAATAACCTTGCATGCCAATACACACCTGGCTAAATAAAGCCAAACCAATAGACAAATGTCATCCACCTTGAACCACGTGCCAAATCCGTCGCATGCAAAATCCTTTATTAATCCAAACACGCTAAATCATTCGGATTCCATGCAAATAGAATTAATCATTCCTACTCCCTACATCCTCAACCCCTTAAATCACCTCTCTCTATCGTAACAAAATGCCAAGAATTCCTCTAAACCACCGGAGGAGATTCAGACTAATTAAGATACTAAGAAACCAACAAAACCAAGCCATGGACAATCCTCCACCTTTCCCTCACCAGTTAGCAAATATACCACTGATATACGTTCAGCCTCCCCTACTCCAGAATCATCACACAACATCATGGATAGAACTTGGCTTAATGGGAAGGGCAGTCTCACTACGACTCAACGTCAATGGTCAGGAGAGCATCATCCTAATCCAAAACCCACAGTTCCTAGCACAAGTAGTATCCGAAAGTCTATATCTAGCAATGAACATATGAACCATATTTAGATAAACAACATAATGCAACCACTAGTACCAGGAATGAACAACAACCTAATCCAAACAATGCGCGCCAGTGGAACCTACCACCACACTGCAACCAAAACCCATACCTACCTCAAAACATAGGGACCTACCATTCTTCTCCCTCAGGAGTTAATAACACTCAATTCAGTACTGATGCTATGGGATCCACTCCTAAACCCCATGCAAGCCCAAATACCAATCAACCTAGGAGCAATGGGTCACCAGGAACCACAAGTACCAATACCACAAAACCTAGGAGATCTAGTAGAGGAAGGAATAGAAGAACCAATAGGAGAATTAACGGTAGAATTATCAAACCTAGACGGATTCAAGGTATTTCTATTCGAGGAGATGCTGGAGAAGAGGCATATTCTAGCTTGTCCAAGTTCACTCTTCAAGTGTACCATGGAGATACGCCCACCTTAAGATTCCATAGTAGGGAAACAAGCAATGATCTTGGTTCCATCACTAAGGAGAAACCCGGTATTCCCTCAGGGGTGTCAAGAGAATGGCCATCAACAACACCTGAATCCAATTATGAATCGTGCTAAAAATATTATAATCTAAAATATTAAGGGGAGGGGGATAATAATGAAGACTTTAGAAGGAACTTTAGGGAAATGATTGCAACTCATCACCCTTGCATGGTCACTTTACTGAAAAACAAGATGATTAACCATGGATCGTTAATGAATGATTTTGGCTTCACTGACATGATCGAGGTCCCAACCGAGGGACAGTCGGGTGGCATAGCAGTCCTATGGGATACAACCTTGGTGAATGTCAACAGCTTTGTTAGGAGAAATAATAAAATTCATGCTCTTATTGAGGTACCTCCTATAGACACCCTTGGATGTTTTCATCTATATATGCTGGTACAAATAAAAGCTCTAAACACTTAATATGGGATAATATTATAAGTATTTTTGATATCTATAAAGGGGCCTGACTCTTAGGAGGAGATTTTAATGATGTCATCAAAGCAAATGAAAAATTTGGAGAGAACCCTATTAACAGGAGACGCGTGGCCAAACTTTGGACCAAAATCAACTACTGTAATTTAATGGACCTAAGGTTTAAAGGATGCAAATAAACTTGTTCAAACCATAGGAACTTTAAAAATGATCTTATTATGGAAAGACTAGATAAAATATTTGCTAATGATACTTGGGTCAACTTTTTCCCAAAAGCTTCGGTCATTCACCTACCAAAAACTCATTCCGATCACAATCTCATGTTCCTTGAACTAGTCCCTAAATAAGATAATACCATCCCTAAGCCCTTTAGATTAGAAACTTTGTGGTCACCCGAATTTTAGTACCATAGTCAAGGATAGCTGGCATAACAATAATTATGTAGATGTTTCTACAATCTTTAAGGATCGGATAACCAATTAGAAAATAATACTTTTGGTGACATCTTTAAACAAAAAAAGAATCTGCTTACTAGACTTAATGGCATTCAAAATTCAAAATCCTATGGTTTAGTACTTTCCTAAACCAACTTGAATCCTCCCTCAAAAGAGACTACAATAACTGCCTTAAAATAGAAGAGGATTATTGGAAACTTAGATCTAGAGTGAATTGGCTTAATGAGGGTGACTCTATACAATTTTATTTTTCATATAACTGCCACAAACAAAAGAAGGAGGAATAAAATTACCTTTTTTAAAGATTTGAAAGGTAACTGGATTGATGATCCTCCAAAAATAATGGAGTATACCTACACATACTTCCAACATGCTTTTACTACTACTCATGATAAATCAAACTGGAATTACATAAAATCTTATCCCCTTAACTACAAAAACAATGATCTATCATCTCTAGATAACCCGCTCACTCCATCCGAAATAAGAAATACTATATTTTCTTTTAAACCTTTCAAATCACCCGACCCAGATGAGCTTCACTCCTTTTTCTTTCAGAAATATTGGTACATAATCAATAGCTCTGTTACAAATCTTTTCCAACAAGCATTTGAATCAGGTTCACTCCCAGATGGTATCAATAACACCTTCCTTTATCTCATACCAAAAATTTCAAACACCAACAATCTCCAGAATTTCCGACCAATTGGCTTATGTAATACCATTTACAAAGTTGTGACTAAGATCACATCAAATAGAAAAAACCCTACCTAACAAATATTATTATCCTTTATCAATCTAGTTTTATTAAGGGTAGACGTGCTAGTGATAATGCTATTATCATTCAGGAATGTTAAAAATGCATAAACAGGTCGGAACAAGGGCTAATATGCTCGTCAAGATAGATCTTGAGAAAGCTTTTGACCGTTTGGAATGATCTTTCATCTACAGAACTCCATGACACATCAAATTTCCCCCAAAGATTTCAAAACTCATTATGAACTGTATCACTACTAGCAAAATTTCCATCCTAGTTAACGAAAATAGAAGCCAGTTCTTTAGTCCTAGTAGGGGGTATTAGACAAGGCGATCCCTTATCACCCTATATATTTATTCTCTGTATGGAAAACTCTCCATCTCAATAAACCACAATGTTAATATTAGAAGTTGGACTCCTATTAGAATGGGGAAAAATCAATGCTATCTATCTCACCTCTTCTATGCTGACGACCTCACCTTAATGTGCAAAATTGATAAAAACTCCCCCAAAACAATTCTTCACTGTCTTAACAATTTTTGTCAATGTCCGGGAAGAAAATAAATTACGCAAAATCAAAAATCATTGTGTAATGTAAAAAGAATATGCCTCATTAAGAACTTACTAGGAAAAACTTATTGGAAAGTACATAGTTATTTATAATATGCATTGCTTGCTGCCTTATTAAAAATCTTACCAGAAAAATTCATTGGGACGTAAATTTGGTTAAGGAAAAAGGAATGCGGCGCGTATTTACTCCCCCTGATGAAAATATCACTTAATGTCTCAAAGACGATGCATTTTCAATCTTGTATATCAGATTCTCACATGTTGAGGTTAGTAAGGCCTTAGTGAATAGATCCATCAAATTATCACTTGAGCAAACTTGTTAAACATTTATTTCTCCTTTCTTTCGAAGATCATGAGTGAAATAGAACTTTGGTAAAATATATTTTGTTCCATCCCTTTGATGTATCCTCCTTTCAGTTGAGCTATGCATGCAACATTATCTTCATACAATATTGTTGGAATATTTCCTTTGAAGAAAGACCACATGTTTCCAAAATGTGTTAAGTTATCGATCTCATCAAAACATATTCTCAACTTGCTTCGTGAATTGGATATTATGTCTGCATGATTTGAAGATGTAGCAATCATAGCCTGTTTTGTTGAATGTTATGATATGGTTGTACCTCTACATGTAAATAAATAACCTATAAGATCGACCTTTATACGGATCAGACAAATATATCGCATCTGCATAACCAATTAATGCTAACTTTTATTTATTTGCATAAAATAAACCCATATCAATGGCCCCTGGAGGTATCTAGATATATAATTAATACCATTCTAGTTTCTTTGTATTGATAAAGAACAAAATCTTACTAATAAGCTTACTGAAAAAGCTATATCTGATCTAGAATTATTAGCAAGCTACATTAATGCCCCAAATGATATGGTATTTAGGCATTAAGAAACTCTTCATTATTTTTGTCATGACCAAAAATTCTACCAAGTCATAATGGCACCTAGCCCAAACATGTTAGGTAAGCCAACTAAAATAAAATATGTTCCAACTCAGAGATCATCAATAAATATAGAAATAAACCATAAATTTAGATACAATCATACCAAGATCGGGAAGTACAAGTCATGAGCAACTAAGATTTGAAATTACAATATTACCAAGAAGAAATACATCATATGCTTAAAAGCTACATAAACAGAAATACAAGTCCTTTACTACTATGAACAAGATGAGAGTAGATGACTGGAACGTTGTAGTCTTCAATGCTTGCCTTCGAACTCTGTAGCTTCTTAACTCCAAAGATTTGTATGCAAGGTACAGAAGTGTAGTATGAGTACAACCAAACCCATATACTCAGTAAGTATCTTGACTAACCTCGGTGAAGAAGTAGCAACGTTTTAAGTCAAAATATACTCACTTAATATACATATGCAGTTCATAAGCATAGAGAATGGCAGAGAAGAAATAACCAGACAACAAGCTGAAGAAAACAACGATATCAATAATAAGGTACACATAGATGAAAGGAGTTAACAACATGCTAATCAAAGTAACCAATTCAAAAGCATATATAAATACATCCAAGTCATATGCAAAAGAAGATATACACTCAGTAGAATTAACTCATCTACATCTAACTCATCTATATCTGCATGAATGTGGTGAGCCTTTATATGAATAGGGTCAAGTTTAGTCAATTACCAATTACCATTAAATGAATGCCCTTACATGAGCCCGATATCAAGATGTGAAGAATACTCTTTCTTTACATTAATTTGACAGCTTCCAGGTGTTTAACAAGTACTGTGCATACGTAAGGAAATATCTAAAAGCCATATAATAAAATGGGCATGTAGGTTGCATAAATGAATGCATAACTATAAATTTCACATATCAGCAACTCAATTCAACAAATCACAACAACGTTGAGGCAGCAACCCTATCTGTATCATAGTATTGTTATGGCGTGTAACCCAATCCTATGGCCATATTATGCGGCATGCACCTGGTCCAGTTATCATACTGTGCGGTATGTACTTGATCCCATTATCATTTTATGCGGCATGCATCCAATCCCATTATATCAATCAGCAGTAAAACAATATCAATCAAACCAAGAACCAACAAGGCAGAAGGCATATATGTAACAACAACAAACAAGGTAGAAGGCACAAATGTAACATCTATAATCAAGGTAGATGTAACGACCCGACTAGTCGTTTTAAATATTTGCATTCCGTTCAGCTATTTGAAGTCTTGAGTAGCTTCGTATGATATATTATCACTTGTTTGAATCGTCAGTTTTGGTTTTCAAGTGATTCAGAATTGATTTGGAAGAATGATTCTCAACTAGGAAGTTTTAAGTTGAAAGAATTGACCAATTTTGACTTTTTAGTATTTGACCTCAGATCGGAGTTTTGATGGTTCCGTTAGGTCCGGACGGTAATTTTGGACTTGGGCATATGCCCGGATTTGTATTTGAATATTTCTAGAAGGTTTTGGCACTAATTGACGAAAGTTGGAATTTGAAGGTTTGGAATATTAATAAGTTTGACCGAGAGTTGACTTTGATGATATCAAGTTTAAATTTTTGTTCCGGGAGTTGGAATAGGTTCATTATTTCATTTGGAACTTGTGTGCAGAATTTGAATTCATTCTGTGTTGATTTGATGTGGTTCGACACGAGTTTTGGAAATTAAAAATTCAAAAGTTCAATTTGAGGTACGATTCATGGTTTTGATGTTGTTATGCGTGATTTAAGGCCTCGAGTAAGTCCGTGCTATATTATGAAATTTTTTGGTATATTCGGACGAGGTCTCGAGGGGTTCGGGTGAGTTTCGAATAGGCTTGGGTTGTGTTGCGCTTGTTTTTTTTATATGTTTCGATGTCGTTTCTTCATGCATAAATGGTACCACATTAAGCAAATGAGCTCCAATTTATGTTTTGATCGAAACATTAGATCCGTATCGTAATTATGGACTCATAGCAAAAAGAATCGTCAAATTTGGACATCGTATGAGGATTTATGATCATTTTACTAAGAATTGGATTGCCAGATTTTTCAGATTAATTACGAAATTGTTACTGAGTACGTATTGAAAAAGCTGCATTATTTTCAAATATTGAAACCAACATATCTCCTTCATTATAAGGTTAAATGGAGTGACTCAAAAGCCTAACTTGACTGAAATTTTACGAGGAATCTATTAGAAGCATCAAACGCGAGTTTCAGGATCGTTTGGCATAAGAAACGAGGCAGAACAGTTGGGCAGAAGCATATAATATCGAAGATTGGTTCATTTGGTCATATTTTGAGTTGGGGAGCTCGGATTTGGGTGAGTTTTGAGGTAATTTTCACTACATGGATTGAGGTAAGTATTTTCTACTCAATGTTGATTATATTTTGTGAATCTATCTTCGTTTTTGGCATTTGGTCGATGATTGTAAAAGAGAAATTGGGAGTTTTTGTCTAAAATTTAATAAAGCGAATCTTTGAGTTTTGAACATCAATTTGGAGTTGGATATGAGAGAAAATAGTATGGTTGGACTCATAATTGAATGGGTTATCGGATTTTGTGAGTTTTGTCGGGTTCCGAGGTGCGGGCCCAGGTTTGACTTTTTGGTTGACTTTGGAGCTTTTGATTAAAGATTTGAACTTTATCGATTGGGTTTATTTCCTTAGGCATTATTTGATGTATTTGAGTTTCTTTTGGCTAATTTCGAGCCGTTCAGAGGTTTATACTCGCAGGATGATGTTTCTAAAGTATTGTTTGGCTTACTCGGTATTGGGTTCGGCTTGCTCGATATTGGGTTCGGCTTGTTCGAGGTAAGTAACACTTCTAAAATTGACACTGAGGGTATGAACCCTTGAATTTACGTGTTATGTGTTTGATGTTGAGGTGACGCACATGCTAGGTGACGAGTTGTGGGTGTGCACCGTGTGAATTATGACTCGGATGATTATGTCGTACCGTGTAGTTATCTAACTTGTTTCTATACATGAATTTTTATGTGCTAGAGTAATTGAGATATGAACCATGTTAGAAACCATGTTATGCTATATGCTTATTCTATTGGGACCCACTGAGGTCATTTCTGCTGTTGGGTTATTTGCTTAAATTGCAATCACATACTCAGTCATATTCATTCATTTACATATCATATCTCAGTCTCTGTTATCATTTGTGGTCACATCATATTACCATTGTTTGGGCTGAATGGCGTGAGGTTTGTGAGCCCGAGAGACTGGAGAGATTGATGATTGAGTTGGGGCCTGAGGGCTTGATTGTGAGTAAGATGGATGGGATCGGGCTGCACGTCACAGCAAGCAATATTGGCTTTATATATTATTATTATTGAAAGGATCGGGTTGCACGCTGCAGTAGGCCATATTGGCTATATATGTATTATTATATGGATCGGACTGCACGCCGCAGTAGGCCCTATGGGCTTTATATATATTATTGATGGGATCAGGTGCACGTCGCAGCAGGTCATGATAGTTATATTAGCACTTGGGCAGGATCCGCCCCTCCGGAGTCTGACATACTAGCAGTGAGCCCAGGTTTAATTGATTCATGATGGGATCGGGCTGCACGCCGCAGCAGGTACCGTACAATGCTGAGTGATTGAGTGTGCTGAGAGATTGAGTATGATGAGTGGGGGTGCTAGACAGTGATATTGAGTACTCTGAGAGTATAAGTACATGAGTTCATCACTATGATGCATTGCATTGACATGTATATTTGACATGCAGGCATAGAGATGTGTTTTCGCATGCTACACGGTTTGTGACATTCATGACTTCACATGCACATTGACATGTAGGTATAGAGATGTACTTTACTCATGCTATCTGATAATGAAACATCTTATCTGTTGTTGAATGTTTTTGGGAAAAATCATAATTTTCTGACATACTCACATTTTGGCGATTTTGTTGAAATATTTGGGTTTTACTGTTATACCTGAAAAATATGCCTATTTTTCGTAACTGTGAACGAGCTGAGCATCATATATTTGAATATTACATGTACTCTTTTCATTATATTATTGTGAGTTGTTCTTGGCTGTTGGTGTTGGACTTTTACCGTTGTCCAAGCTCGTCACTACTTTCAACCTAAGGTTAGGTTTGTACTTATTGAGTACATGAGGTCGGTTGTACTCATACTATACCTCTGCACCTTACGTGCAGATTTTGTAGCTGATATTGTTGTGTATGGCGGAAGCTGGCTGTGAAGATGAACTTGCATTTCTGGTGGTAGTTGCCTCTTGTTCATGCTAGCATTAGATTTATAAAAATTTATTTATGTACATTTCAAATCGATGATATATTTATTTCATACTAGCTTTGTAAACTCTAAATCTTAGAAGCTCATGATTTGTACTACCAGTCCTTGGGGATTCTTATAAGAGTTCAGTTATATTATCCTTATATTCTCATTAGATCTCATTTGAAATTGGATTATTGTTAAATTGGATTACCTAACGGGTTTGGGTTAGATGCCATCACGACTAGTTGGATTTTAGGTCGTGACAGTAGAAGACAAATATGTAACAGTAATAAATCAAGTAAAAAGCATACACATAACAGTAACAAATCAAGAAGGAAACATTATTGTGATAGTGACAAACCAAGTAGGAAACATAGATGTAAACCAAGTAGGAAATATAGATGTGATAGTAACAAATAAGATAGAAAGCATAAATGTAATGGTAACAAATCAAGTAGGAAACATAGATGTGATAGTAACAAACAAGATAGTAAACATAGATGTAAACCAAGTAGAAAACATTAATGTGATAGTATCAAACAAGATAGGAAATCATGTAGGAGCAACCAAGGTAGAATGCATGTATGTATCTAAGAAATGAATAAACGTAATGTAAATTCCAACTCCCATACTCTCCGCACGGAGACAACCAATGTGCCAATCTCATATCAAACTTTTACGACCCAATTCTACCAAAGATCGTGATGGAGCCTAGCCTGCTTGCTAGGAAAGCCAACCCCCACTAACAATAACAAAATTCGATTTATTAAGTTATTAATAGAGTTAGGATAACTATAAAAGCAGAAATAGCCTCAATACCAATATAAAGATAAATAATATTTGAGACAGAGTCTAAACACGACCACAACTATCTAGCGATGCCCAAAATCCGGTGTCACGACTGTCACGAGAATCTAATGATAATAAGAGTAACTTCTGTCTAATAACATAACAATATCTGTCTGAAAGATGCAAAAGATAGAAATAGATGATCAAGGGAGATGGACTCCATGTGCTGGGGATCGAACAAGTAGGCAGCTCAACACGAAGTCTCCAAATGTAAGTTACTCAGCAGCTGGATGAGTATGACCGATACTGGCCTCAAAATATGCAAAAAGATATGCAGAAGTATAGTATAGTACAAAACCACGGTACTCAGTAAGTATCAAATCTAGATTTGAAGAAGAAGTAACGAGGGATCAACAATGGCACTCACTAGCAGTATAGTACGCAAGTGAAAGCATAACGAAAAGCAGTATATAAGGCTTGATATCACCAAATGAATATAAAAGTTAAGTCATAGTAACAACTGAGATTTAGGCATATTTTTCGGACAAGGAAATATATAACAAGTCAATATCTAAGTTTATTAACAAATTAGGGTATAAATCTAACAATATGTAAGAATGAGAGTTACAACATGAATCTAAAATGCATATGTATGCTCATGACCAAACCTTAGCACCTCGCATTACCACTCCATATACCCAACACTGGCTAAGTGTCACGACCCAAAACCAACTGTCGTGATGGCGCCTATCGTGGAACTAGGCAAGACACTACTCAACCATCTCAACACAGTAAAAGCTTTGAAAATATATACGGAAGCAATTAATATTTAAGAAAACCTTTTTGAAACAGAAATAAATCCGCAACACAATACAATCTATCCCAAAATCGGGGTGTCATCGAGTACATGAGCATCTATACCGGGATACAGTCTACTACAAAGTCTAAGGAATAAGAACTAAAATACAAATAAAGATAATGAAGGAGAGTCAAGGCCTGCGAACGCCATGCAACTACCTCGATAGTCTCCGAGATCCTGTCTCCTTACTCAGCAGTTGCCATGACTGAAAACACCTGGATCTGCATACGAGGTGCAGGGTGTAGTGTGCGTACAACCAACTCAATAAGTAACAAATCCAACCTTTGGACTGAAAGGTAGTGACAAACCCAACCGGCACAGTTCAATATAGAAATGACAGTGCAGAAATATAGGCATGCTTTCAAGTTCAATAGATAACTCAAAACAGGAAAATAGATCAAATCTGAATGATATGAAGAATATAACTCCTCTACTTCTACATGCCAATGCATATGCTATATGTGATGCACCATGCTGACAGTCGCATGTGCTCACACTCTTAAATGCTCAATCAATCGGTACTGTATATGGCCCATACGGCCCAGGGAAGATCCATCTCGAAATATATACATCACTGACCATCAGTCACCCAGTACAGAGTAGGGCCAATCCAGCCCGTGGAGAAGATCCATCTCCAGGTATATAATGCTTTGGACAAGATCCATGTCCAGGGAAGATCTGTCCCTCAATATAATTAGCCGCGCTCACTGGGGAAGTGTGCATACTCCGGAGGGGTTCCTTCAGCCCAAGCGCTATCATAAATCAGTATAACCGCTGCGGTGTGCAGCATGATCCCATAAATGTCACTCATAATCAGGCTCTCGACCTCACTCAGTCATCAATCTCTCCAGTCTCACTCACGGGCTCACAATGTCATAAAACTAGCCCGAACATGATAATATGATGTATCAATAAATAACAACAGAGACTAAGATATGATATGAAATGAATGAATGTGACTGAGCACGAAATATCAATGAAATCAGTAAGTTAACAACAAGAAACGACCACTATGGCTCCCAACAGTACCGGCATATAGCCTAAACATGATCTCTAGCATGATTGACAGCTCAATTACTTTATCACATGATGAAAACATGGATAGCAACAAGTTAAAACCACTTTACAGTTCCATGGAATCGACCAGGTCACAATTCTCATAATGTACGCCCGTCACTTGGCATGTGCGTCACCTTAATACTAATCACATATCACATAATTCGGGGTTTCGAACCCTCAGAATCAAGTTTAGAAGTGTTACTTACCTCAATCCGAGCAAAACTCTACTCCAACACGCCTTTGCCTCTCAAATCGTCCTCCAAACGTTCCGAATCTAGCCACAAGCAATACAATACTATCAATACGGGCTAAAGGAATCAATTCTACAAGAAATTACGAAGTTATAACTAAAAAATCTGAAATCGGCTCAAACCCGGCCCATGGGCCGACGTCTCGAAATCCGACGAAAGTCACAAAATCCGAAAGCCCATTTAACCACGAGTCTAACCATACCAAATTTACTCAAATCTGATAACAAAATCCCAGTCAAAACCACAAAAATCTAGCCCATGAACTCTTCCTCATTTTCCCCAAGTTTCCACCCCAAATCACAAATTTAATGGTAGAATCAAAGGCATAATTATGGAAATTAACCAAAACTAGATAGAAATCACTTACCCCAAACACTCACATGAAAATCCCTCCAAAAATCGCCTTCTACCGAGCTCCCAATTCAATTTTGTGATATGAACTTGAAACCCTCATTTTGAATCTTTTTATTCTGCCCAGTGATTCCTTCATCGCGAATGTGGAAGAATCCTTGCGTTCACATAGAACAAACTAGACTGCCCCACAAATTTACTCTACGTGAATGCGTAATACCCTCCGCGATCGCGTACAGCTGACTCCCCAAAGCTACGCGATCGCGTCCATACCTATGCGACCGTGTAGAGCAATTGCCTGATCCCAGCTCCTGACTCCAATACTGTACGTGAATGCGATCCTGGCCACATGTTCGCGGTTCACATCATTCCACAACTACGCAAACGCAACCTACTTCTCGCGATCGCGTAGAACAAATTCCTCTACTTCTCAACTAAGCTTACGCGATTGCGGACCTTCCCACATGATCGCATAAGAGGAAACCAGAACCAGTAAAAACCAAAAATCTTCAGCCAACATGCCAAGTCCAAAAATGATCCGTCAACCATCTGAAACTCACCTGAGGCCCCCGGGACCTCAACCAAACATACCAACAAGTCCCAAAACATCATACGAACTTAGTCGAACCATCAAATAACGAATTGCACATGGATTCAAGCTTAATGAACTTTGAAAATTTCATATTCTATAAACAACGTCGAAACCTATCAAATCACGTCTGATTGACCTCAAATTTTGCATACAAGTCACAAATGACACCAAGAACCTACTCCAACTTCCGGAATCGGAATCCGACCCCGATATCAAAAAATCCACTCCCGGCCAAACCTTCCAAAATCCCAACATTCGCCATTCAAGCCTAATTCTATAACAGACCTCCAAATCACAATCCGGACACGCTCCTAAGTCCAAAATCACCCAACGAAACTAACGGAACTATCAAAACTCAAATCCGTGGTTGTTTACACATAATTCAATATCCGGTCAACCTTTTCAGCTTAAGCTTTCAATTTTGAGACTAAGTGTCTCAATTCATTCCGAAATCTCTCCGGACCCGAACCAACTAACCCGGTAAGTCATATAACTGTTGTAGAGCACAAAAGGAGTAGTAAATGGGGGAACATGGCTACAACTCTCAAAACGACCGGTCGGGTCATTACACCAAGTGTCAAAACTAGCACCAATCTGGGTGCCTACGTTTATAGGACCCAAAGTAACATGGGTAATTACCTGACTCTGGAGGGATGCATCCATATCTAAACGTTGCTATGCCGTGTAACTCAATCTACTAATAATACCAAAGTCTATAACCAATATCCACTCATAATGTCCTTTATGCCAAATCCTTAACTTTCCACAATGTCCAACTCTCCACTCACGGATATGTATATGAAATGATGTAATAAAGGCACAGAGAGACTTAATAATAAAATGCGGATAAACATCAACATAAATAAGAAATAACTATGCTAATCATATAATTCGACTTTCCATAACAGTTCAACATGTTCATTTATTATTCTAAAGTCTGATCATGATAGCAAGTATGAGCAACCAACACCAATAATCTCAAATCATAAGTCAACTAAGGTAATTACATAAATATGGCTAAACTAGAAAGCCCAACACAGTGAAAGAAGCCTGTCAAGTTCGTATCAACATGTTATAATTATCACATAGTCTCTAAACATGATTTAAGATTTATCACATAGTCAAAGAATCACGGAAGCATGGAAACTAATTCATAAAGTCTAAACAAGGCATGATATAAACATAACTCTAATCGGCTATGGTCAAAACCTACCTATGCATATACGCCCATCACCTTGCACATACAAAGCATCTAAATCATGTAGCAGATAGCAAGCAAATTTCCTATGGGAAGAATTTCCTCTTACAAAATAGAAAAGAAACTTACCTCCACCTGGCAACAAGTTCAACCTTCCAACACAACTTATCCTTTCAAATTAACCTCCAAACGCCTCAAATCTAGTCAAATTCAACTCAATAACGTCAAATAATGCTATAGAAATCAACTCCAAAAAACAAAGCTTCAATCGTTAATCAAATCTCCAAAAGTCAATTCGGGCCCATATGGTCAAAATCCAAATCAAGGGGTAGATCTCGATTACCCATAACCCCATGAGTCCAGATATGTGATTAGATTCCAAAACCAAATCTAAATCGACCCTCATATTCCCAAAATTCACCCTCTTAAGTTGTAGACAAAAACCCCTATTTTCAACATAAAATTCTAAGTTTTAGGTGTAGAATTCAATGTGGAATCAGGATATTAAGCCAAATCCAAGTGAAAATTCCTTACCTCTAATGTAGTGATGAAAATCTCCTAAAAGAATTGCCTCTTACCGAGCTCTAAAACTCAATATAATGAAAATAAACTAACCCTCAAAATATACGAAGTATGCCAGTGATTTTGCATCTGCAGACAAAACGATCACTTCTGCGGTCCAAGGCTCGCATCTGCGAGCTTCACTAATGCTGCCAGCCTTCGTATCTGCGGCACATGCGTCATATTTGTGACTTCGCAGGTGCGTCCAGTACCTTCGCAGGTGCGCATTATCCTCGCTAGCACACGCGCAAGCTCCGCAGGTGCGCATCCGCACCTGCGCTCCCATCCTCGCAGAAGCGGCCTTCCCCAGACCAGTCGCATCTGTAACTCCGCGCCTGCACCCAATCTTCCACTGGTGCGATGCACTAGAATCAGAACTACCAAAGGACACTAAATAACTCCTAAATTAATCTGAAACATACCTGGGCCCCCCGGGGCCCTACCTAATCATACCAAGAAGTCCTAATACCTTACCCAAACTTATCCAAAAGCTCAAAACACCACAATTAACATCAAAACCAAGAATCGAATATCAAAATCATCTCTTAAGTTCCAAACTTTCTAACTTCGCGAAACACGTTTGAATCATACCTAAACATTCTGAATTCTAACTGAACTTCACACACTTGTTCCAATCAACTAAATGAACCTATAAACTCTCTAAACCTTTAAATTGCTAACTTTCAGCAAATAGAGCCAAAACCTTCTAGGAACCTCTGAATCCAAATTCGGACGTACACCTAAGTCAAAAAAAATCATACGAACATATTGGAACTATCAAATCCCGATTTTGAGGTCGCTTACTCAAATTTTTAACTTTGGTCAACTCTAGCATCTTGAGCTTCCAAGAATGAGACTAAGTGTCCCAAATCCATCTCAAACCTTCCCGAAACAAATCCACCGACCTACAACTCACAAACAATGAACAAATATATGGAAAACATCAAATAGGGGAACGATACTCTAATATATAAACAAACCGATCGGATCGTTACATTCTCCCCATCTTAAACAAACGTTCATTCTACAACAGGTTTAGAATCGTACCTGAAATGCTAAAAAAGATGAGGATATCTATTCCACATATCATGCTCAGTCTCCCAAGTTGCTTCCTCAACCGGTTTACCCCTCCAACCTTTACTGATGCAATATCTTTAGATCTCAACTTTCGAACCTGCCTATCCAAGATGGCCACTGGCCTTTCTTCATAATCCAGATTCTCATCCAACTGCACCGAACTGAAATCCAACACATGCCACTGATCTTCATGGTACTTCCGAAGCATGGAAACATGAAACACTGGATGAACTCCTGCCAAACTAGGTGGCCAGGCAATTCTATAAGCCACCTTACCAACTCTCTCCAAAACCTCAAATGAACCAATATACCGAGTGCTCAACTTGCTCTTCCTCCCAAATCTCTTTATGCCTTTCATAGGCGAAACTCTAAGAAGAACCTTCTCACCTTCCATGAAAGACATATCGGCATAACACTTCTTCCTAGACTGTGATGTACAAAGTCGCTCCTAAATCAACTTTACCTTCTCTAAAGCATTATGAACCAAATATGTGCCTAATAACCTAGCATCACCAAGCTCAAATTACCCAACTAGAGAACGACACCGCCTCCCATATAATGCCTCAGATGGAGCCATCTAGACACTAGACTGGTAGCTGCTGTTGTAGGCAAATTTTGATAATGGTAGAAATCGATCCCGTTGGCCTCCAAAATCAATGACAAAGGCTCTCAAGATATCCTCCAAGATCTAAACGGTCTACTCGGACATCCCATTCGCCTGAGAGAGAAATGCAGTACTCAACTCCACCTGTGTGCCTAACTCATGTTGAACAGCTCTCCGAAAATGGAATGTAAACTGAGTGCCATGATTCGAGAGGATAAAAACAGGCACACCATGCAAACGGGTAATCTCCCTGATGTAGATCTAAGCCAACTTCTCTGAAACGTAAGAAGTCATGACCGAAATGAAATGCGCAGACTTGGTCAGTCTGTCCATAATGACCCATACAGTGTCAAATATCCTCAAGGTCCTTGGAAATCTTACCACAAAGTCCATAATGATGCGCTCCTACTTCCACTTTATTATCTCTAACCTCTGATGGCAAACCACTCGGTCTCGAATGCTCATACTTGAACTGCTGACAATTCAAACACCGTGAAATATGCCCAACAATGTCCTTCTCCATCCTCTTCCACTAGTAATTCTTTCTCAAGTAACAATACATCTTCTAGCACCCAGATGAATAGAATACCTTAAACTGTGAACCTCTTCAAGAATCAACTATCTCAAACCATCCATATTAAGAACATAAATCCAACCCTAAAGTCACAATATACCATCATCACCAATAGTCACTTCCTTAGAACCACCTTACAACACTATGTCCTTAAAGACAAGTAAATGAGAATCATCACTCTGGCGAGCCTTGATGCGCTCAAACAAGGACGACTATGCAACAACATCAGCAAAAAATCTACTCGGCAAAAAAATATCCAATCTCACAAATCTGTTGGCTAATGCCTGAACATCCATAGCCAAGGGCCTCTCCACAACTAGATTAAATGTCAAACTCACCATACTGTCCGCCTTTCTACTCAAGGCATCCTCTACCACATTAGCCTTACTCGAATGATACAAGATAGTGATATCATTGTCCTTTAATAACTCCAACAACCTCCATTGCCTCAAATTCAAATCCTTTTGCTGGAACAGATGCTGAAGACTCCAGTGATAAGTGTAAATCTCACAAGATACACCATACAAGTAGTGCCTCCAAATATTGAATGCATGCACAATAGCTGCTAACTCCAGATCATTAACCGAGTAATTCTTCTCATGGGGCTTCAACTAGCATGACGCGTAGGAAATCACTCTACCATTATGCATCAACACACAACCCAGGCTAATATGCGAAGCATCACAATAGACAATATACATCCCCGATCCTGAAGGTAATACGAAATCTAGAGTTATAGTAAAAGCAATCTTGAGCTTCTGAAAGCTCTCCTCACACTCGTTAGACCATTTGAACATAGCACCCTTCTAAGTCAACTCGGTCAATGAAGTTGCAATAGATGAGAATCTTTCATAAAGCGATGATAGTAACAAGCAAAGCCTAAGAAACGCTTGATCTCTGTAGTTGTAGAAGGTCTGGGCCAACTCTGAACTGCCTCAATCTTCTTCAGATCCACCTTGATCCTATCACTAAACACCACGTGACCAAAGAATGCCACCGAGTCTAACCAAAATTCACACTTGGAGAACTCAACATACAACTTCTTTTCCCTTAAAATTTAGAGCACAATCCTCAAATGTTGCTCGTGCTCCTCTCTCCTATGGGAATACACCAAGATACATCAATGAACATGATGCCAAAAGAATGTAAATAAGGTTAGAACATACTGTTCATCAAAAGGCATGAGAGCTGCTAGGGCATTAGTTAAACCAAAAGACATCACCAAGAACTCATAATGCCCATAGCGAGTCCTGAAAGCCATCGTAGGAATGTCCAAAGCTCTAATCTTCAACTGGTGATAACCTGATCTCAAGTCAATCTTCGAGAACACCTGATACCTTGAAATTTATCAAACAAATCATCAATGTGAGGAAATATATACTTGTTCTTGATAGTGACCTTGTTCAACTGCCTATAGTCAATTACACATCCTCATAGACCCATCTTTCTTCTTCACAAACAATACTGGTGCACCCCAAGGAGAAACACTCGGCCCAATGAACCCCTTATCCAACAACTCCTGCAACTGCTCCTTCATCTCAGTTGCATCCAAAAGATAAGGTGGAATAGATATGGACTGAGTATCGGGCACCAAATCAATACTAAAGTCAATATCCCTATCGGGTTGCATGCTCGGTAGGTCTGCAGGAAATACATCTGGGAACTCCCCTACTACTGGGACTGAATCAACAGTAGGGGTATCAACACTAACACCTCTAACAAAAGCCAGATATGCCAAACACCCCTTCTTAACCATCCGTTGAGCCTTCAAGAAAGAAATTTCTCTACTAGAAATGTGACTAAGAGAACCCTTCCACTCCTTCCTTGGTAACCACGGCATGGCCAATGTCACAGTCTTAGCATGAGAATCAAGAATATCATTATATAGAGATATCCAATCCATACCCAAAATCACATCAAAATCCATTATACTAAGTAATAGAATATCAACCCTAGTCTCATAACCCCCAATAGTTACCGCATAAGATCAAAATACATGATCCACTATAATAGAGTCACCAACAGGTGCAGATATATGAACAAGAACATCAAGAGAACTGCGGGGCATATCCAAATACAAAGAAAAATATGATGACACATAGGAGTATGTAGAACCCAGATCAAATAACATAGAAGCATCTCTATGAAAAACTGAAATCATACTTGTAATCACAACATCTGAGGCCTTCACCTCTGCTCTACCTAGAAAATCATAGCATTAAGACTAAACCACCACCTGGCTAACTACCACCAACCTGGCCCCCTCCTCTCGGTCGACCTTTGGCTGCATGACCTCCCTCTCTATCTGACTGGGTAGGGGATGAAACAACTAGTGCAGAGACCACGGACTGAGAAATTTGCGGTGCTGCTCCTCCAGCAAGTCTGGGACAATACCTCCTCACGTGGCCCAACTCTCCATACTCATAACAACCTCTAGATGATGGAGGCTGCTGAACTTGAATCTGACCCTGATGTCCCATATAGCCATTAGAAGAATCTTGAATAGACAGAGCACGATACAAACTCACTAAGAGAGAATTGAAAGACGAGGTACCATTGAAACTACCAAAACAACTAGGCCTATTATCCCTCCCCGTAGCCTCTCTCTCCTGATTACGGATACACTCGATCCTATAAGCTATCTCCATAGCTTGATGAAAATTAGTCCCAATATCTGACTCTCGGTATATAGCAATACTTATACTGTAAGTCAATCCCTCAATGAATCATCTCACTTTCTATGCCTCAGTGGGGATCAAGAAAACAGCATGACGGGACAACTTTGTGAACCTCACCTAATACTCAATCACAGTAATGAGATCATGATGAAGACACTCGAACTGAACTGACTCCTTAATTTATCCCTCCTGGTATGTGGGATATACCTCTCCAGAAACAAATGCAAAAACTGAGTCCCAGAGAAAGGAGTTGAACCTTCTAGCCTACCCAACTCATAAGTGTGCCACCAGCTCCTAGCGGCTCCCTCAGTTGAAAATTAGTGAAATCCACTCTATTGGACTCTACCAGGACCAAACTGCGAAGCATATGATGGCACCGATCAAGAAAATCCTGGGCATCCTCTGAAGCATCGCCATTAAAGTAAGGAGAATGTAAGTTCTGGAACCTCTCAAGCCTCTTCTTCTCCTCATCAGTTTTGGTAGGCTCAACCACGATTCTAGCTACCATAATAGGCTTCTCGCCGCCAACTGGCAATTCTCTCAGCATCAAAACCACTGGTACTACTTACTTTGTGGTACGAGTGACAATGGTCTGAGCTACCCCTCCATCCTGAGATGTGGTTGAGGCCACTGGAACCACTCTATCCTGAGTCAATACATCTATAAAGATGATCATCTTGGTATGGCAATATAATGCTCTGCATGCTAGTCGTGCACTAGAGCCTCAAAATGCTCATCCATGTCCCGATCCTCCACCTGATCTGCATATGGGTCACTGCTGCTGCTCTGGCGTGCCCACGGGCTACAATAGGTGCTCTACCTCTCGCTGTAACTCTGCGACCCTTGGTAGGATCCTTGGTCCTACCTCGACCTTTGCCTCTCCCTGCTACGGCTAGTGGTTCTGCCTATCCAGTACCTACTACTGCTGATGCACGTGTTCTCACCATCTGTGAGAGAAATAGAAAAGAAAGATTTATATCCAAACAATAACAACGCACAATAAGAAATAAAGAAAGGGAAGCTTCATAGTGCCTTATAGCCTCTCACAGATAGATACAGGCGTCTCTGTATGATCCACATGACTCTACTAGGCCTTCTCATGACTTGTGAGACCCTTAGAACCTAGAGCTCTAATACCAACTTGTCACAACCCAAAATCCTACCAAAGGTCATGATGGCGCCTAGCCTACTTGGCAAGCCAACATCCACTAACAATAACATAAGAGAATTTATTAAGTTATTAACAGAGTTAGAATAAGTATAAAAGTGGAAATACTCTCAATACCAATATAAAGATTAATAATATCTGAGAAAGGGCCGATACACGATCACATATGTCTAGCAATATCCAAAATCCAGTGTCACAATTGTCACAAGCATCAATGATAATAAGAGTAAATTGTCTCTAACAACATAGAAATATCTTTCTGAAAGATAACAATGACAGAAATAGATGATCAAGGGAGGGGGGACTCCATGTGCTACAAATCGAACAAGTAGGTAGCTCACCACGAAGTATCCAAATGCAAGTCACTAAGCAGTTGGACATGTATTATTGGTCCCAGCCTCAGAATCTACACAAAAATATACATAAGTATAGTATGAGTACTAAACCATGATAATTAGTAAGTATCAAGTCTACCCTCGAAGAAGTAGTGAGAAGGGGTCGACATTGACACTCACAAGTAGTATAGTACGCAAATGAAATCATAAAGGAAAGTAGTAAATAAGACATGATATCACTAAATGGATACAAAAGTTAAGTAACAGTAATAATTGATATTTAGGCATTCTTTTTGGACAAGGAAATATAAAACAAGTCATTATCTCAGTTTATTCAAAAATGAGGGCATAAGACGAACAATATGTAAGAATGAGAGCTATTGCACGAATCTAAAATGCATATGCATAATCATGGCCAACCTCAACACCTTATATACCACTCATATACACAACAGAGGCCAAGTATCCAAACTAGTACCAATCTGGGTACTTACGCTCACAAGGCCCAAAGTAACATGGGTAATTACCTGACTTCTGAGGGACGGATCCATATCCAAGCGTCGTTGCAGCATGCAACCGGATCCACTAATAATACTAAAGTCCATAATCAATATCCGCTCATAATGTCCTTTGTTCCAAGTCCTCAACTTTCCTCAATATCAATTCTCTACTCATGTGTATGCATATGAGATGATATAATAAAGGCGCACCGTGACATAATAATAAAATGCGGATGAACATCAACATGAATAAGAGATAGCTATGGCTAATCATATAATTCGACTTTCCATGACAATTCAACATGTTCATTTATTATTCTAAAGTCTGATCATGATATCATGTATGAGCAACAAGAGCCAATAATCTTAAATCATAAGTCAACTAAGGCAATTGCATGAATATGGCTAAAATAGAAAGCCCAACACGGTAAAAGAAGTCTATCAAGCTCAAATCAACAAGTTATAATTATCACATAGTCTCTAAACATGATTTAAGATTCATCACATAGTCAAAGAATCAAGGAATCATGAATAATAATTCATTAAGTCTTAACAAGACATGAGCTAAGCCTAACTCTGACCGGCTTTGGTCAAAACCTACACACACATTGTAACAACCCGACCAACCATTTTGAGCTTTAGTATTCTGTTTGGTGATTTGAGGTCTTGCATTGCTTCATATTATGTATTATGACTTGCATTCATGTCCGGTTTAATTTGTAGTGTGATTCGAGATTGATTTTCATTTTAGAAGCTTAAGAATAATCTCGGAATAGTATTTTTATGGCTATAATAGATCATATTGTGATTTTGGACTTGGGCGTGTGTCCAAAATTTGATTCGGAGGTTCCTAGGTTGATTTGGCACTTGTTGGAAAAAGTTGGTAATTTGAAGGTTTAAAAACTCCTTAAGTTTAACCATAGGTTGACTTAATGGATATCGAGTTCAGATTTTAGTTTCGGGACTTGGAATAGATCCATTTTTTTCATTTAGAACGTGTATGCAAAATTTGGTATCATTTCGAGTTGGTTTGATAGGAATCAGACATGTGGTTGTGTTTTAGAAGTTCTTGAAGTTCATTGTGATTTTAATGTGTTTTGATGTCTAATTCGTAGTTTCGTATGTTATTTTGGGGTTTTGAACCCGCGAGCGAGTTCGTTTGATAATTTTAGACTTGTGTAGATATTTGGTGTGGAGCTCCAAGGGCTCAGATGAGTTTCAGATTGATTTCAGACTATTTCGGAGGTTGCATGAACTGCTGGTTTTTCTGATTTTTCTGGTGCTCCAGTTGTGCTTTGTGATCACAGGAGTACAAATGCGATCGTGAAGGGCATTCCATGTTGTTCATCGCATTCGCGTGGGAGACAACGCATTCACGAATAAGGGAGACTGGGCTGGAGAGACTTGTTCTTCACGTTCGCGTTTCAATAAAGGAGCTGGGGGCTTTGGTCAACGTGTTCGCATGGTTTGAGTCGCATTCGCGATGGTCCGATAGAGTGGAGCTATTGTCACGACCCCATTTTCCCTCCGTAGGATGTCATGATGGCACCTAGTCTCTAAAACTAGGTAAGCCTAACAAGCATGCGGAATAACTGAAATATTAAGCTAAAACTCAAAAGGTCAATAACTGTAATAAATAAAACTACAAATCAAGTATATACAACTCGCAAAACCCGGTAGATATAAGTCATAATCTATAAGGATAGATACTGAAAATCTCTATACATTAGAGTCTAATGAGGATAAGGAAAACAACATAATAAAGATAGAGGGGGACCCCGAGGTTTGCGGACAGTGGCAGATATACCTTGAAGTCTCCACGTACAGACTAGCTCACTGATACTTGGTCTGGTAGGAGGTATCTGGATCTGCACAAAAAGATGTGTAGAAGCGTAATATGAGTACACCACAACAATACCCAGTAAGTGCCAAGCCTAATCTCGGTAGAGTAGTGACTAGTTCAGGTCAGGGCCCTATTGGAAATAATAAGAAACAAGGCAGAAGATATAATGATATAATGAAATGACAAAGAAGTGTAGCAATGGAAGTTCACAAAAGGTAACAACACGGAATCAAAGAAGACAAATACAACACGTAAGGAAGCAAGAATCTTACAAGTTAAGGAACAACAATAATACAACAAATAGAGGAAATCAACAGGGTCACTCCCGAGGTACCGCCTCATAGTCCCAAAAGTTAATATCTCACAACGGCACGACAGAAACCTCGTGTAAACAATAACAACCACAAGGCAGAAACCTCATGCCATAATAACAATCCGCATGGAAGAAACCTTATGCCACAATAACAATTCACACGGCAGAAACCTCGTGCTATGATAACAACCCGCACGGCAGAAACCTCGTGCCACAATAACAACCCGCACGACAGAAACCTCGTGCCACAATAACAACCCGCATGATAGAAACCTCGTGCCACAATCAAACATTTATCTCAACAATAATCACGAAAACCAATACATAACAAATCAAACCATGATATTACAAGCAAAGAATCCTACAGTTAAAGAATGAATACGGAATCAAGGAAGCAGGTAATTCAACTAAGCATGTTGTACAATTGCAAATAAGAGATAAGACACGTAGACATATAAAATTAGACCAAACATGATGAATACACATGCTAGAGTAACTCGATTAAGGAAATAAAAGGAAACTACTTAGCAAAAACCGGATTTAGCCAGAGTATGCACTCGTTAGACAAGTCACCTCAAACCTCGCTCAATCAATCGATAAGAAGGCCTTTCCCTTGATTTTCCGACTCCAAACGGCTCAAATCTAGCCAAAAATAATTACATACTATAAATATAACTATAGGAAACTAATCTAAATAATGAAATTATGATTTTTGCAAGAATTGGAAAAATTGCTCCAAAAAGTCGACCCTGGCCCACGTCTCGGAACCCGACCAAAATTACAAAAACCGAACACCCATTCAATATCGAGTCCGACCATACAAGAATTATCCAAATCCGACCTCATTTGGCCTTTTAAAACCCAAGAATTTGGTCTAAGAACTTTACACCTTTTTTCCCAAAAGTTTCAACCCAAATCCTTAATTAGATGAAGAAATCAAAGATAGATTAGAGGGAATTAATCAAAAACAAGTCAAGAATCTTTACCCAAATGTTTCCTCTGAAACTCCCTCAAAATCTCGCCTCAATCCGAGCTCTCAAAGTCCCTAAGTGAAAATGAAATCAAGCCCTAGATTTTGAAATTTAAGTTCTGATGCCCAGTTTTCCTTATTCGTGAACGCGGAAATAGCCTCGCGTTTGCGAAGCACAAAATGCTTCAGGCCCAGATTCCTCTTACACGAATGCAAGGGGCCACTTGCGAACGAGGTGACCAAAGGTCATCAAGCATCGCGAATGCGAATACCTTCTCGCGAACACGTAGACCATGCGTGAGACTCACCCCAGCTCCATTCCTCTTCGCGGACGCGTTAACCAGTTCGCGATCGCGTAGCACCAAGACTTGACCCCTTCGTGAACGTGAAGGGAAAATTTCCAGCAAAACTCAAACTCTACGCGAACGCGGCAACACCTTCGCGAACACGTAGAAGGAAACCAGAAGCACTAGATTTCAACAGTCAAAATATTCTGAAATGCGTCGAACATGGTCCGAATCACCCCGAGGCCCCCGGGACCTCAACCAATAATACAAATAAGTCCTATAACATCATACAAACTTAATCAAGCCTTCAAATCATACCAAACAATGCTAAACATATGAATTGCTCATTGATTCAAGCCTAATGAACTTTAGAACTTATAACTTCTACATTCGATGCCGAAACCTACCAAATAACGTCCGATTGACCTCACATTTTGCACACAAGTCCTAAATGACATTACGGACCTGTTCCAACTTCCGTAATTAAAATCCGACCTCGATATCAAAAAGTACACTCCCGGTCAAACTTTCCAAAAATCATCCAACTTTCCAACTTTCGCCAGTTAACGCCGAAATGACCTGCAGACCCCCAAAATAACATACGGACACGCTCCAAAGACCAAAATCACTATACGAAGCTATTGGAACTGATTAAACTCCATTCTAGAGTCATCTTCATACAAGTCTAACTAAGGTCAACTCCTATGACTTTAACTTTAAATTTAGGGACTATGTATCCCATTCCACTCCGAAACTCCCCCGAACCCGACACCAAGTATCCTAACAAGTCAAGTAATCACAAAATGAGATAGAGGGAGCAATAAATAGGGGATCGGGGCTAATACTCTCAAAACGACCGGCTGGATCGTTACAGCTATGCATTCGTGTGTCTGGCGTTGCATTCGCGATGTGTTTTTGCATACAGTGCTACTTTTTTAATGCGATCGCGAGAGCTATGTCGCGATCGCGATGCATATAGCTGGGTAAACTTATATAGTATTCTATTTTGAGGGTTTATGTTATTTTATCACATTTTGAGTTATAGAGCTCGGTTTTGGGCCATTTTGGAGTAAATTTTCATGATTTGGATTGGGGTAAGTATTTTTGAATCGTATTTGTTTATATTTTTGATTAATGATTGAATTGGAGAAATTGGGGATTTTGGTAAAAACTTTTCCAAAACATAAATTAATAATTTAAAGGCCGCTTTGAGGTCGGAATTTGATGATTTTGGTATGGTTGGACTCGTATCGGAATGGGTGTTCGGATTTTATTAGTTTTGTCAGGTTTTGAGGCGCGAGCCCAGGGTTAAATTTTTTATTTAGTTAAAGATCTTAACTTTATTAATCGAAATTGGTTTCTCTTGCGCTGATTGTTAATATTAAGTCATTTTTTGCTAGATTTGAGCCGAGCCGAGGTAAATTTTAAAGGAAAAGCTATTTTTGAGTGTTGATTTGGCCTAGTTGAGGTAAATATCTTGCATAATTTTTGTGGAGGAAACTACCCCGTAGGATTTGATTTTATTGCACTAATTGAATTATGTGGAAGACTTTTACACTAGGTGACGAGTGTGTACGCAACCTTATATGTGAAAATTGACCGATTTTGACTCTTACGTTACTTATATGCATTTAATTAAAACTTGTTACTACTTGTTACCTCTTTCATTGTTGAAGTCATTCTTATATGCTTTAATTGTAGTTATTATTACATGTTTTTATCTTTCCTTATCGAGGTTACTCTTATATGTTTCAACTGAGGTTGATAACACATGTTTTACTTACATTGTTGAGTTTGGTCTTACATGCATTTAATTAAGATTGTTGTTACATGTCATATCTTTTATTATTGAGTTTATTCTTATACATTGAATTGAAGTTGTAGCCATTGAAAGCTATTGATATGTTCTAGTTGAATTTGTTGTTTTATGGGATATTCCCTATTTGTTGAATTATTTTCTGATTCATTTTGTTGTTATTGATATTCTCGTGCACTTTGTGGTTGAGTCGTGGGCTATGTGTTATGGTGGAATTGGTATTTTTAATTTTGGCAATGTTATGGCATAAGAGCACGTGTGGTGTGAGTTGATTATTGTGTTGTGATATTGATGCGCATGCAACGGTATAAGGGTGGGTATTGATGCGCATGTGGTGAGATAATGTGGAATTTATACGTGTATTGTTAGTAAGGGAATTACTTGAAGCCACATAGTGAGATAAGGGGGCTAAAGCGCGTGAAGCTATTCGGGGAAAGCGGTTTTAAAAAAAAATATATGCAAGGCTCACGCGGAGATATAAGGAATATTGTGATTGTGACTTGTGAAATGTGAATACGAGGTGTGGTACCTCGTTGTGATTCTTGTTATACATTCTATGTTGGAAATGCTTGTTGATTTGAACGGTTTTTATTTTTGTTTCCTTACTTCATTCCATTCGTAATTTTGATTGTAGTTAATTATTTATTTTTACCTTTGTGTTGGAACAATTGTGATTTCTTGAGTGATTCATGCATTCTACGTGATTTGTTGTGTTGCTTTAATGTGCCAATCGGTGCCTCTGTTGTTACTTGGTGAATTGATTGTCAAGATGAGTTTACTTGTATAGAGTCGTCACCTCATATTTTGTTGAGTTGTTGGTAACATAATTGTTTGAATAAGGAAAATGATAACATGCTTTACTATGTGTGACTCTCAAAATAAAACTCGTCATCTCACTCGGTGCTTTACTATATTTAAATTATTATCACACTTTACTTTAAATGATTCTACATTTAATTCGTTAACTTATCCGATGTTTTACTTTATTTAAAAATGTTATTTTGCTTTATCTTAATTGATTTCTAAACTAAACTCATTTCCCATTTGATATTCTATTTTGTATAAATTATACTTTATTTCAATTTTTGACTTCTAAAATAAATCCATTATCTCATTTGATGCTTTACTTTATTTAAAATTATTATTTTGCTTTATTTTATTTAAATAAACCTCTCAAACATTTTATTTGGAAACTGACATGGATACAATGTACGGGGTTGCAGGTGGACTTTGCCGTGCAAAGGTGATTGATAATATGGGCACGAGGTGCCATGTGTGTAAGATTAAGGATTATGGCTTATGATTTGTGATTACGAGGTATGGTGCCTTAGGGTAATTCTTGTTGTAAATCATACGTTGGGAACAATTTGATTACTTAAATTGTCATTTGATTCCCTAATTGATTTCATTCATATTTTAACTGTGTTCTGATTATTTTGTCGCTTTATCACCTGTTTACATCTTGTTGCCATTTGTTGTTTCTATTATTCCTTGTTAGTTTTATATTAATATTGCTTTCGTTGTTAGCCTTATATTGTTGTACCTTCCACAGTTAGCTTTATATTTATATGCTTGCACATGTTATTGTCTAGTGGGTGTCCTGACTTACCTCGTTACTACTCTACCGAAGTTAGTCTTGATATTTACCGAGTACCGTTGTGGCGTACTCATGCTGCGCTTTTACACATTTTTGTGTAGATACAGGTACTTCAGATCGAGTTGGTTTTAAGAGTTGTACCTGTGCGGTTGGAGACTTCAAAGTATACTTTCCGTTTCGTTCACATGCCTCAGAGTTACCATCTTACTGTATTTACGCTACTGTTCAATTGTAATCCGGAACAATATTGTATTTTTGTAATGTCCTTGTACTCTCTATAGAGCTTATGACTTTGATTTACCGAATTTTAGGATTTTTAACGTTGTATTATGATATTGGTTGTGTTTTGGGCCATTGTTCTCTATTTTATTTAATTTTAAATTGTTAAATCTTGTCTTATGTTTTTGTGTGATAGGCTTACCTAGACGTAGAGACTAGGTGCCATCACGATCCTAAAGGTTGGATTTTAGGGTCGTGACAAGTTGGTATCAGAGCTCTAGGTTCATAGGTTCTACGAGTCATAAACAACTTTAGTAGAGTCTTGCGTATCAGTATAGAGACATATGTACTTATCTTTGAGAGGCTACAGAACTATTAGGAAATTCCACTTCTTTCATTCCTTATCGTGCGTCATTGATTCTGATCGAAGCATATATCTTATATTCCCTTTTATCCACTCGTATATGATATTACACACTCGGTATCAGCTATGCATCGACAATTTGTGATGCTACGGATGGGCTACGAGGGGGATATTGATGGTCGATCATTATATCAATATGTTGTCCATAATGAGAACGCGGATGTGTTAATAGATCTTTCAGTTGTTCACGTGTGGGATGCAACAGGTTCTTTTATCTGGTTGGTGAGTACGAGCTTATGGGGATTTAATTGATTGCCTAATTGTTGTGATCGTGGTAGGGTCATGGGAGAATATTGATTTGAGGCTAGTCGGTGGTATTAGAGGTTATGTGTTCTTTATGGGACTTCTACTGAGTGGAAGGTACATATTATCATTCGAGGCACTCGAATAAGAGGGCTTGACTGTTACGAGGATGGATATGTGCTTAGTAGATGATTTGAGATATCTTATGATTGGTGCTATACAATCTTAAGAAGGTTGGTATTGTGGATAATCGGATGTTATGTCATATGGCTTCGCGCCAAGTAGGGAATTTGCTATCGACAGACAGATTGTATGGTCATGTCTAGTATTAGTTTTGGGTTTGGGTTGTATATGTGGTATTGGAGGGTTCCCCATAATTGTATAAGGCTAAGATTTGAGACTTGACGGGATAGTGTTGAGACTTGCGGTATTCCGGTATTGTTATTAAAAATCTACATTTCAGTATCAGAGAGGTTAGAGAACAGCTTCAGATTCACAGAAGGTCTTGTCAGACTTCAGAGTGGGTATCTCCGTTGCGGCATTATTGGGTGCTTCAGAGGAAATACGGTGGTTTATAGGCTTTCGAATGACGTGGTTCGTGCTAGGATCTCTTGCAGTGAGCTTTGTTTTAGGATCGTAGTGTACCTGCAAGAAGAAGTGTTAATTTGAAGGCAAGTCGAGGAGGAGTCGAAGAAATTGGTCAGCTTAGTGGTGTTGGTTCGGCATAGTAAAAAAGGTTGTTGGTTCCTTTGATGTAGTGATGCATTACTGGTGTTTTGTGGCAATACTCTTGGGTTTGATGGCTTGTGTGACTTGGTTGATTTGAGAAATTCAGTTCTGATGGCTTGGTTATGTACGGACGAGTTTCGAAGAGTTCTTGATAGTGTCGCCCACTACTTGAGCCAGATGTCTGCTACCGACATAAGGAACATGTTGCATCTTATGATTTTCTCCTAGATGGGGTCATGTGTACTAGATAGCAAGGACGATTTCAGATGTAAAGAAGAATGCTAGCATTACTTAATACCACTTGAGCAGGGTGTACACTCCAAAAGGCGCACTATGCTTTGACTTGCGGATGCCTGACTGGTATAACGATAATCACCTGATTGATCGACCACTGATGTTCAGATTTTGCTATGTGGCACGAAAGAATTATGGGAATATTTCTCGTGGGATGATTGTGTATGAGGAATATGTCAGTTATTTGAGTAGTGTAGTTGGGATCGGATATGGAGATTCTGGTATTCTAAGGATTTGAAGACTAAGAGCTTTCTCGAAGGCAGATTGCTCCATGGTTGTGAACAGTGAAGATATGTTAAGAGGTTGACGGCTGAGTGTGTGTCCTACGGATATGTTATTATGGGCTTTTTAGAGGCTATCTACCTATTTTGGGAGGATCAGAATTGATTTGGAGGCCAATAGTAGGCCTAACAAGATGTGTATTCTACATCAGGTCAGAATTTTCTACTCAGCACAGCTATTGTTGAGGGCGGTGTCATCGGTTAGAGTTGATCGTGTCATCGGTTAGAGTTGATCTTATTAGTGTGCTGATGTATTCCTCGAGTTACTCTTTTAGGCTACGGTGAGTTGTGAGACTGTTGACTATTTGCACATATGACGTGGTACTGTTTGGGCCTTGTGGAAGAATTCGAGCAATGTAGCTCTTTGGGTGTTGCATGGTTAATTGCGCCTTGGTTATGGTCTACCTATTTGTGGTGCATTTTGTTATACATTTTTCCATAGTTATGGTCGTGCACCTCGCGTGTTTGTTGTATATGTGCATATGGTTGTTGATTGTGAGCATTATGGCTCGACGTATTCCATGTGGACCGGTGTTTGGATTCGGTCACGCGTCGCAGTGGAGTCTTGTTGGGATATAATCCTTTATGCTTATTTTGGGTATTTGTTTCTCCTTCGTGTGATGGGTTCATAGCATTACGCTTCGTGGTGGTATCTATTGAGCTTGCGGGGCGGTTCTCTCATTTGATTCTCTTTCCATCAATGGGTACATCCGAGTTATTACTTGTCTGGTGCATGGATTTGCATGACGTGTGCTCTAGGTAGGATTGGTGTGGCATGTTGGTGGAGCAGCTTGTATTGGATGAGGTGAAGTTATTGGGTCTAAAATGAGTGCCATCATATTTGATCAAGGTATGTTTGGAATAATAGTGTTACTAGTCAGCTTAGACTTTGGGTATGGTTCCTGTCGGGAAAGAGAGCTCCATGATTTGTTGATGTGATGAGTGGTTGTGAGTTTCTACGTGTTTCTTTCATCATTGGCAGTGTACAAGGTTTAGAACAAGGTTTTGGTTGATATGAGGTTTGTTACCGGTACCGAGTTTGTTATTGAGCAACTATTATGGTCGGAAGTTATTGCTATGTGTATCTGGGCTACGCGGAATATCGTGTGATTATACTTGGGATATAGGTACGGCTTGAGCAGTTTGATTCAGACTTATATAGTGTATAGATGGGAGAATCAGGTCTTATAATGAGTTCCAGATGTTGGATATTAGGTTCTAAGGATTATGGACTAAGATTGATGTGAGGATCTTCAGTTAGGTTGTGTTGTCAGGATTGTATGGATTGCGGTGACGTGAGATCACTCACAGGTATGAGCACAGTGAGTTTATACAGTTATTTGATTGCTTTGGGACGACTCTGTAATGACCTGTCCGGTCGTTTTGAGTATTTTTGCCTCGATCCCCTATTTATTGCCTCCTCTATGTTTTATTGTGGTTATGTGACTTGTCGGGGGTGTTTGGTTTTGGTTCGGGTGAGTTTCGGAGTGAAATGGGACCCATAGTCCTTAAGTTAGAGGCTTAAGTTGAAAGAGTTGACCATAGTTTGACTTTTGTCTAGATGACTCCGGAATAGAGTTTTGATGGTTCCAATAGCTCCGTATGGTGATCTTGGACTTAGGAGCGTGTCCAAATTTTGATTTGGAGGTCCGTAGGTCGTTTCGGCTTGAATTGGCAAAAGTAGAAAGTTGAAGGTTAGGAAGGTTGAGAAGTTTGACCGGGAGTTGACTTTATTGATATTAGGTTCGGATTCTAATTCCGGAAGTTGGAATAGGTCCGTTATGTCATTTATGACTTGTGTGCAAAATATGAGATCAATCGGAGTTGTTTTGGTATGATTCGGCGTTAATTTTGGAAGTCGGATGTTCATAGTTTCAATAGGCTTGAATTGGATCGCGATTCGTAGAATCAATGTTGTTTAGTGTGATTTTAGGCCTCGAGTAGGTCCATTATGTGTTATGGAACTTGTTGGTATATTCGGACGGGGTCCTGGGGGCCCCGGGTGTGAATCAGATCAAAGTGCTACTGTTCTGGTGTCATCGCACCTGCGGAGGGTTTGGCTGTAGGTGCAGACACGCAGGTGTGAGGGGGGCCATTGCAGAAGTAGCCTTGAGTGGGCTTGGCTGCGACCGCAGATGCGAGGAGATTTCCGCATCTGCGAGTCTGCAGGTGCGAAGGAGCTGGTCGCAGATGTGGACTGGGTCAATTTGGTATGTGGTTGCAAAAGTGGACATTGTCCGCAGGAGCGTGTGCGCATAAGCGCTCCTATGTCCGCAAGAGCGAAACCGCAAATGTGCATTTTGTCCGCAGAAGCAGAGAGTGCTAGACCTTAGTGAGGACTACACCTGCGATAGAAATTAGAGGTGCAGATCCGCAGATGCGGTTGTGGGATCGCAGATGCGAAATCGCTGGGCAGAAAAAGGCTTAGGTTGAGGGTTTTATTTCATTTTCCATCTTTGGACCTAGAGAGCTCGGTTTATGGCAATATTTTGAGGGATTTTCAATGAAATCATTGGGGTAAGTGATTCTAACCCAGATTTGGCTATATTACAGAATCCATTGTTATTTTCATCACTTAATTAGTGAATTGAGTTGGAAATTCTGGGAAATTTGTGAAACTTTCTTAGACTAAATTTTGGGGATTTGAAGTCGGAAGTGAGTAATTCTTGTATGGTTGGACTCATTATCGAATGGGTGTTAGGATGTTGTAATTTTGGCCGGGTTTCGAGACGCGGGTCGGGGTTGACTTTTTGTTTCTCTTTAAAGATTGCAACTTTATTGTTCGGAATAGCTTCATATAGTTTGTATTTATGGTATGAAGTTGTTTTTTCTAGATTTGAGCCGTTTGGAATTGGATCAACGCGGGAAAGGCTTACTAGTGGATTGCGTTAGCGTATTTTGATGTAAGTGTTTTGCCTAACTCTGTGTGGGGGAATTATCCCTTAGTATTGGTTTTGTTTTGTGTTAATTGTGATATGTGAAAGTCGTGTACGCGAGATGACGATTGTGTACATGGGCTAAATATGGTAATTGATCGATTTTAGCTATGTAGATTCCATTCATACCTTTAATTGAGTTATCATATTATGTTATATTCATCGTCATTAGTCTATCCTCACATGCTCTACTTGTCTTATTTCTTACTTGTTAATTGTCTTTACATGTTTAGTTGAAGTTATTGTTTTCTCTATTCCTTATTCATTATTTAATTGTTGAGTTCCTTACTTGAAGTTGTTATTTCTTGGAATATCTTATTGTTGAAATTGGTATTGAGCTATAAAGGTTGTGATTCACATTGAGGCAAAGTTGTAAAGTTGTGAAATACCATTCTTGTTGAGTTATTCACTTTTGATGGTTATTATTGAGACTCTTGTGCATATTGTGTTTGAGCCATGGGCTATTTATTGGGGAAGCACTATTATTGTTGACTTCTTTGGCAAGTTGTGATATTGGGCACTTGAGGTGCGATTTGTGATACGTTGTGATATTGATAAGCATGCGGTGGTATAAGGATTGGGTTTGAAACACATGCGGTGAGATAAGGTGCTTGATACACGTGTTGCTAGTAAGGGAACTACTTGAAGCCACGCGGTGTAATAAGGTGGGCTAAAACGCGGGAAACTATTTCGGGAAAAATGATATTCAAAACTAAATGTAAGGCTCCCGCGGTGATATAAGAAAAGATTGTGAATTGTTTTGTGATATGAGACTACGAGGTGGTACCTTCGATAGTGATTCTTGTTGATACTTTTCTATTGCATCACTTGTTGTTTTGGTTGCTTTATTTCCTTGGCATATTATTTATTGTTTTCTTCTGTGATGCCTTATTTGCCTTAGTTCAGTGTAGCTATTCTTGGTATATCTCGTAATTCTCTCATTTCCATTATTTATCATTATCACACTGTCATATATACTTGTTTAGTTTTCTTATTTATTCTAGTAGGGCCTTGACCTGACCTCGTCACTACTCTACCGAGGTTAGGCTTAGCATTTACTGGGTACCGTTGTGGTGTACTCATGCTACGCTTCTACATATCGTTTTGTGCATCCAGGTACCTCTTACCATCCAGGTGCCAGTTAGTTGAGTTCGGATTTTGAGACTTCAAGGTATTCCTGCCAGCGTCCGCAGGCCTCGGAGTCACCCTTTATCTAGTCTTATTTCATTTTCTTTTTATAGATACTGTGTATAGGAACATTCATTATACTCTTGTAGAGCTTGTGACTTGATATCATCGGCTGGGGAGTTTGTTTCTGTGGAGTTGCAGAGTTCTTTTATAATAGTTGCTGAGTTATTTGAGAGTTTTATCATTATCTCAGTTATATTCTGCATGTATGTTAGGCTTACCTAGTCTTAGAGACTAGGTGCTATCATGATATCCTACGGAGGAAAATTAGGGTCGTGCCAAATTGGTATCAGAGCTCTAGGTTTATAGGTGTTACGAGTCACAAGCAGGTTTAACAGAGTCTCGCGGATCGGTACAAAGACGTATGTACTTATCTTCGAGAGGCTATGGAACTATTAGGAAAAGCTTCACTTCTTTGATTCCTTATCATGCGAATTTGTTGACTTTGAACTTCTAAATCTTGTCTTTCTATTCTCTCATAGATGGTGAAGACACGCACTGCTGGATCTGACGATCAGACACCCGCGCCCCCTACTTGAGCCGCGAGAGGCCGGGGTCGGGGTGGAGGCCGAGGAGGGCACGTGGTGCAGCTAGAGCACCTACCCGAGCTGTGACGTAGGAGCCACCAATAGCTCCAGTTGGGGGGTAGACACATGATATGCCTGTTGCTACCCATGCACTTTAGGAGACTCTCGCCCAGTTCTTGAGCATGTTTGGTACTCTAGCTAAGGCAAGGTTGATTCCACATGCACCGACCATATCTCAGGCGGGGGGAGGAGCACAAACTCCCGTAGCCCGTACCCCAGAGCAGTGGGTCCATGTCGACTAGTTCCTAGAGATCATATCAGTGCAGCTGATTGTCCTAGTTCAGCCCGAGGTTAAGGCAGCAACATCTGAGGAGGAGCAGCTCAGGCTCGAGAGGTACAAGAAGTACCATCCTCCTACTCTCAGCGGCTTAGCTTCAGAGGATGCACAGGGCTTTCTGAAGAAGTGCGACCATATTCTCCGTACCATGGGTATAGTAGAGACTATCGGGGTGGATTTCACTACTTTCCAGCTATCGGGACCAGCATACCAGTGGTGGCGGGCTTTTGAGGAGGGTAGCCCCGCCGAGGCAGCTTCACTTACTTGGGCTCAGTTTTCAGAGATGTTCCTGAGAGAGTTTGTTCCCTAGAGCCTTCGGGATGCATGGCGCGCGGGGTTTGAGCAGTTGCGCCAGGGTGCTATGACCGTATCAGAGTATGCTGTTAGGTTCAGTGAGTTGTCCATGCATGCACTTGCCTTAGTTTCCATAGTCAGATAGAGAGTCCGTCGATTTATCGAGGGGCTCAACTATGCTATTAGATTCAACATGTCTTGAGAGTTGGAAACTAATACTCCATACCAGTAGGTGATAGAGATCGCTTGAATATTGGAGGGTATGCGGGGTCGAGAGAGAGAGGACAGGGAGGTCAAGAGGCCTCGAGATTCTGACACATATAGTGGTATTCTGGTTATTCCCAGGTCTTAGGTTACCCATTATGCACTACCACTGTCTAGTGCACCTCCTGCATAGGGTGCTTTCAATGGTCAGTCTAGCCGACCAGGCCCGAGCGAGTTTCAGCAGCTACGTCCTCTGAGAGCTTGTTTTGAGTATGGTTATACTCGCCACATGGTGAGGGACTGCCCCAGACTTAGGAGGGGTTCACCTCCACAGATTACTCAGGCTCCACGTATTCCATAGGGTCCCTAGACTTCTCGGGCCGTGGTTACCACACTAGTTGCCTCTCCACCTGCTCAGCTAGCTAAGGGTGGAGGTTAGGTGGGTAGGGTGGCTCTAGAGGGGAAGGCCAGGTTAGATGTTATGCTCTTCCGAGTAGAACGGAGGCGGTTGCATCAAACTTGTTATCACAGGTATTGTTCCAGTTTGTTATAGAGATGCATCAGTCTTATTTGATCCAGGCTCCACTTATTCATATGTATCATCTTGCTTTGCTTTGTATTTGGGTATATCCCATGATTTTTTGAGTTCTCCTGTCTATGTGTCCATGCCTGTGGGAGATTCCATTGTTGTTGACTGTGTATATCGGTCATGTTTAATTGTTATTGGTGGTTTTGAGACCAGAGTTGACCTATTGTTGCTCAGTATGGTAGATTTTGTTGCTATTTTGGGCATGGACTGGCTACTGCCCTATCATGCTATTCTTGATTGGCAAGCCAAGATGGTGATGTTGGCTATGCCAGGGTTGCCATGGTTGGAATTGAGGGGTTCTTTGGATTATATTCCTAGTAGGGAGATGTCCTTCCTTAAGGCATATCAGATGGTTGGGAAGGGGTGTGAGGCATATCTAGCCTTTGTGAGGGATATCAGTGTTGATACCCCTACCGTTGAGTCAGTTCCAGTAGTGAGGGACTATCCAGATGTATTTTTGATGGATCTTCCGGGCATGCCGCCCGATAGAGATATTGGTTTTGGTATTGACATGTTCTCGGGCACTCAGCCCTTTTCTATTCCACCATATCGTATGGCCCCAGCGGAGTTGAAGGATTTAAAGGAGCAGTTGCAAGAGTTTCTTAATAAGGGCTTCATTCGGCCCAGTGTGTCACCTTTGGGTGCTCCTGTCTTGTTTGTAAAGAAAGACGGTGCGCTTGTGTATTGATTATCGATAGTTGAACAAGGTTACAGTGAAAAAAATTTATCCATTGCCACACATTGATGAATTATTTGATCAGCTACAGGGTGCCAGGGTGTTCCCCAAGATTGATTTGTGGTCAGGCTATCATCACTATGAATTCCTTGTGATGTCATTTGGGTTGACCAACGCCCCAGCAACATTCTTGCACTTGATGAACAATGTATTCTAGTCCTATCTTGTCTCATAAGTCATTGTGTTTATTGACGACATCTTGGTATACTCCCGGAGCCGGGGAAGATCAGGAGCAGCATTTGAGGATTGTGCTCCAGAACTTGAGAGAAAAGAAGTTGTATGCAAAATTTTTAAAGTGTTAATTCTTGCTTAATTCGGTGGCATTTTTGGGTCATATGGTGTCGAGCGAGGGGATCAAGGTAGATCCGAAGAAGATTGAAGCAATTCAGAGTTGGCCCAGACCATCTTCTGCTACTGAGATTCGAAGTTTTCTAGGTTTGGTGGGGTATTACCGTTGTTTTGCAGAGGGTTTCTCATCTATTGCTGCACCCATGACCAGATTGACCCGGAAGGGTGCTCCGTTCAGATAAAACGAGGAGTGTGAGGAGATCTTTCAAAAGCTCAAGATTGCTTTGACTACAGCCCCAGTGTTGGTGTTGCCTAAGGGTTTGGGGTCTTACACTGTGTACTGTAATGCGTCACGTGTTGGCCTCAGTCTGGTGTTGATGCAAGAAGGTAGGGTGACTGCCTACGCGTCTAGACAACTGAAGGTGCATGAGAAGAATTATCCTGTCCACGACCTGGAATTAACAGCTATTGTTCATGCCTTGAAGATTTGGTGGCACAATTTGTACGGTGTCCCTTGTGAGGTCCATGCCGACCACCGAAGTCTATAGCATTTGTTCAAACAAAAGGATCTTAACTTGCGGCAGCGGAGATTTAGAGTTGCTTAAGGACTATGATATCACCATTTTGTATCATCCCGAGAAGGCCAATGTGGTGGATGATGCCTTGGGTCAAAAGGCGGAGAGCTTGGGCACTTTAACGTATCTACCGGCAGTGGAGAGGCCATTAGCATTGGATGTTCAGGCCTTGGCTAACTATTTTGTTAGATTGGATATTTTGGAGCCGAGTCGTGTTCTAGCTTTCATGGTTTCCCGGTCTTCTCTATATGATCGTATGAGAGAGCATCAGTATGACTTCCTCAAGGACATAGTTCAGCACGAGGATTCCAAGGAGGTTACTATTGGGGATGACGGTGTGTTACAGATCCAGGTCCAGCTGTATATGCCCAATGTAGATTGTTTATGTGATTTGATTCTTCAGGAGGCCCATAGTTCACGGTACTCCATTCATCCAGGTGCTGCTAAGATGTATAAGGACTTGAGGCAGCACTATTGGTGGAGGAGAATGAGGAAACACATAGTGGAGTATGTAGCTCGGTGCCTAAATTGTCAGCAGGTGAAGTATGAGCATCAGCGGACAGGTGGGTTGCTTCAGAGGCTTGAGATTCCCGAGTGGAAATGAAGCGAGTTACCATGGATTTTGTTGTTGGGCTCCCACGGACTCAGAAGAAGTTTCATGCAATATGGTCGATTGTGGATAGGTTGACCAAGTCGGCTCATTTCATTCTAGTGGTGACTATTTATTCTTCAAAGAAACTGGCTCAGGTCTATATTCGTGAGGTTGTCTAACTTCATGGCATGCCGGTATCTATCATCTCTAATCGGGGTATGCAGTTTACATCGCAATTTTGGAAGGTCGTACAGTGTGAGTTAGGCACACAGGTTTAGTTGAGTACAACATTCCACACTCAAACGGACGGACAGTCCGAGCGCACTATTCAGATATTGGAGGATATGTTTCATGCATTTGTTATGGAGATCGGGGGTTCTTGGAATCAGTTCTTGCCACTTGTAGAGTTTGCCTACAACAACAGCTACCAATCGAGTATTCAGATGGCTCTGTATGAGTCCTTATATGGGAGGTGGTGTCGGTCTCTGGTGGGTTGGTTTGAGCCGGTAAGGCTAGGCTATAGTGTACTGACTTGGTTCAGGATGCTTTAGAAAAGGTTAAGTTAATTTATGATCGGCCCCAATCTCGACAGAAGAGTTAAGTGGATCGAAAGGTTCGTGATGTTATGTTCATGGTTGGAGAGCGGGCCTTGCTCCGGGTTTCGCCTATGAAGAGTGTTATGAGGTTCGGGAAGAAGGTCAAGTTGAGCCCTAGGTATATCAGACCTTTTGATATTCTTGAGAGGATTGGAGATGTGGCTTACAAGCTTATATTTCCACCTAGTCTAGATGCAGTTCATTAGGTATTCCATGTTTCCATGCTCTGGAAGTATCACGGTGATCCGTATCATGTGTTGGATTTCAGCTCAGTCCAGTTGGACAAAGATTTGTCTTATGTTGAGGAGTCGGTGGTCATTTTGGACAGGCAGGTCTGAAAGTTGAGGTCGAAGAGCATTGCTTCAGTGAAGGTTCAGTGGAGGGGTCAACCAATCGAGGAGGCGACTTGGGAGACCGAGCATGATATGCGTAGCCGTTATCCTCATATTTTTACCACTTCAGGTATGTCTCTATACTCATTCCAGGATGAATGTTTATTTTAAAAAGGGAGGATGTAATGACTTGGCCGGTAGTTTTGAGAATTTTAGCCCCGATACCCTATTTATTGCCTCATCTTTGTGTATTGTGGTTATGTGACTTGCCGGGGGCGTTTGGTTTTGGTTCTAGTGAGTTTCGGAGTGAAATGGGACACATAGTCCCTAAGTTGGAGGCTTAAGTTGAAAGAGTTGACTGTAGTTTGACTTTTATCTAGACAACTTTGAAATGGAGTTTTGATGGTTCCAATAGCTCTGTATGGTAATTTTGGACTTAGGAGCATGTCCGGATGTTGATTTGGAGGTCTGTAGGTCGTTTCGGCTTGAATTGGCAAAAGTTAGAAAGTTAAAGGTTTGGAAGGTTGAGAAGTTTGATCGAGAGTTGACTTTATTGATACTCGGGATCAGATTCCGATTCTAAATAGTTGGAATAGGTCCGTCATGTCATTTATGACTTGTGCAAAATATTTGGGGTCAATCGGAGTTGTTTTGGTATGATTCAGCGTTAGTTTTTGAAGTCGGATGTTCATAGTTTCAATAGGCTTGAATTAGGTCGCGATTCATAGAATCGATGGTTGTTTGATGTGATTTTAGGCCTCTCGTAGGTCCGCTATGTGTTATGGAGCTTGTTGGTATATTCAAACGGGGTCCCGGGGGGCCCAGATATGAATCAGATCAAAATCAGATCATTTTTGGACTTAGTGTTTTGCTAAAGTGCTACTATTCTGGTGTCATCGCACCTGCGGAGGGTTTGGCCGCAAGGGCGGACACGCAGGTGCGAGGGGGGCCATCGCAGAAGCGGCATTGAATGAGCTTGGCTGTGACCGAAGGTGCGAGGCGATTTCCGCATCTGCGAGTCCGCAAGGGTGGAGAAGCTGGTTGGGCTAGTTTGGTCTATGGTCTGAAAAGCGGACATTGTCTACAGGAGCGCGTGTGTAGAAGCACTCCTATGTCCACAGGAGCGGAAGCACAGATGCGTGTTTTGTCCGCAAAAGCGGAGAGTGCTGGACCTTAGTGAGGACCGCACCTGCAACGGAAATTCAGCAGGTGTAGAGTTGCAGATGCGAAGTCGCTAGGCAGAAAAAGGCTTAGGTCGAGGGTTTTATTTCATTTTCCATCTTTGGACCTAGAGAGCTCGGTTTGTGGCAATTTTTGAGGGATTTTCAATGAAATCATCAGGGTAAGTGATTCTATCCCGGATTTGGCTATATTACATAAATCCATTGTTATTTTCATCATTTAATTAGTGAATTGAGTTGGAAATTTGGTGAAAATTGTGAAAACTTCTTAGACTAAATTTTGGGGATTTGAAAGGCGATTTAAAGTTGGAATTGGGTAATATTTGTATGGGTGGACTCGTTATCGACTGGGTGTTCGGGTTTTATAATTTTGGCCGAGTTCCGAAATACGGGCCCAGGGTTGACTTTTTGAGTTGATTTTTTTATTTCTCTTTAAAGATTGCAACTTTATTGTTCAGAATAGCTTCCTATAGTTTGTATTTATGGTATGAAGTTGTTTTGGCTAGATTTGAGCCGTTTGGAGTTGGATAATCATGGAAAAGGCTTACTAGTGGATTGAGTTAGCGTGTTTTGAGGTAAGCGTCTTGACTAACTCTGTTGGGGAGGGGGGGAGGGAGGGATTACCCCTTATGATTGGTATTGTTTGTGTTAATTGTGGTTTGTGAAAGTCATGTATGCGAGGTGACGAGCGTGTACATGGGCTAGATATGGTAATTGACCGGGTTTAACTATGTAGATTCCTTTTCTGCCTTTAATTGAGTTGCCATAATATGTTATATTCATCATCATTAGTCTATCCTCACATGCTCTACTTATCTTATCTCTTTCTTGTTAATTATCTTTACATGTTTAGTTGAAGTTATTATTTTCTCTATTCCTTATTCATTATTTTGACTGTTGAGTTCCTTACTTGAAGTTGTTATTTCTTGGAATATCTTATTGTTGAAATTGGTATTGAGTTATAAAGACCGTGATTCACATTGAGGCAAAGTTGTAAAGTTGTGAATACCATTCTTGTTGGGTTATTCACTTTCGGTGGTTATTTTTGAGACTCTTATGCATATTGTGGTTGAGCGATGGGCTATTTATTGAGGAAACACTATTATTGTTGACTTCTTTGGCAAGTTCTGAGTATGGGCTCTTGAGGTGCTATTTGTGATACATTATGATATTGATACACATGCGGTGAGATAAGGTGGGCTTGATACACCTGTTGTTAGTAGGGGAACTACTTGAAGCCACGCGGTGTGATAAGGTGGGCTAAAACGCGGGAAGCTATTTTGGGAAAAAAGATTTTCAAAACTAAATATAAGGCTCCCGCAGTGATATAAGGAAAGATTGTGAATTGTTTTGTCATATGAGACTACGAGGCGGTACCTCGATAGTGATTCTTGTTGATACTTTTCTATTACATCACTTGTTGTTTTGGTTGGTTTGTTTCCTTGGCATATTATTTCTTGTTTTCTTCTGTGATGCCTTATTTGCCTTAGTTCAGTGTAGCTATTCTTGGTATATCTCGTAATTTTCTCATTTCCATTGTTTAGCATTATCACACTGTCATATATACTTGTTCAGTTTTCTTATTTATTCCAGTGGGGCTTTGACCTGACCTCGTCACTACTCTACCGAGGTTAGGTTTGGCACTTACTGGGTACCGTTGTGGTGTACTCATGCTACGCTTCTACACATTATTTTGTGCAGATCTTGGTACTTCTTACCAGCCCACGCCAGTGAGTTGAGTTCGGATTTGGAGACTTCAAAGTATACCTGCCGGCGTCTGCAAGCCTCGGAGTCATCTATCTAGTTGTATTTCATTTCTTTTTATAGATATTGTGTACATGAGTGTTCAGTATACTCTGGTAGAGCTTGTGACTTGATATCAACGGCTGGGGAGTTTGTTTCTTTGGAGTTGCAGTGTTCTTTTATAATAGTTGCTGAGTTATTTGAGATTTTTATTATTATCTCAATTATATTCTCCATGTATGTTAGGATTACCTAGTCTCAGAGACAAGGTGCCATCACGACATCCTATGGAGGGAAATTGGGGTCGTGACAGACTCTTGGTACATTCGAGGATGAAAGTATGTTTAAGTGGGTGAGAATATAACGACCCGACCGGTCGTTTTGAGCTTTAGCATTCCATTTGGTGGTTTGAGGTCTTGAATGACTTCATATATGTATTATGACTTGAGTGCATGGTCAGTTTCAGTTTTCGAGTGATTCGTGATTGATTTGGCACTTGTTGGTCAAAGTTGGCAATTGGAAGGTTTAGAAATTCTATAAGTTTGACCGTAGGTTGACATTTTGGGTATCGGGTTTGGATTTTGGTTTTGGGATTTAAAATAGGTTCGTTTTGTCATTTGGAACTTGTCTGCAAAATTGGATGTCATTCCGAGTTGGTTTGATAGGAATCAGATACGTCGTTGTGTTTTAGAAGTTCTTGAAGTTCATTGTGATTATCATGTGTTTTGATGTCGATTCGTAGTTCCGTAATAGGGTTTTGAGCCCGCGAGCGAGTTCGTATGATATTTTTATACTTGTGTGGATGTTTGGTGTGAAGCTCCGAGGGCTCGGGTGAGTTTGAGATTGATTTCAAACTATTTCAGAGGTTGCATGAACTGCTGGGTTTTCTTATTTTTCTGGAGCTCCAGTTGTGCTTTGCGATCGCGGGAGCATAGATGCCATCGCGAAGGGTATTTCTTCTTGTTCATTGCATTCGCGTGAAAGACAACGCGTTCACGAATAAGGGAGACTGGGCTGGAGAGACTTGTTCTTCGCGTTCGCGTATGAGGTTCGCGATCACGTTTCAGCATAGCAGCTGGGGGGGCTTTGGTCAATGCGTTCGCATGGTTTGAGTCACATTCGCGATGGTTTGATAGAGTGGAGCTACGCGTTCGCGTGTCAGGCGTCGCATTCGCGATGTGTTTTTGCGAGCAGTGGTACATTTTTTCTACGCGATCAAGAGAGCTATGCCGCGATCACGATGCATATAGCTGGGCAGACTTATATAGTACTCTATTTCGAGGGTTTATATTATTTCATCACATTTTGAGTTATAGAGCTCAGTTTTGGGCGATTTTGGAGGGGATTTTCATGATTTGGATTGGTGTAGGTATTTTGTACTTAGATTTTTATATATTTCATGATTCTAACCTTGATTTTAGTGTTTGATTAATGATTGCATTGGAGAAATTGAGGATTTTGGTAAAACCTTTTTCAAAACACAAATTGATGATTTGAAGGTCGATTTGAGGTCGGGATTGGATGATTTTGGTATGGTTGGACTCGTATCGGAATTGGAGTTCGGATTTTGTGATTTTCGTCGGGTTTCAAGTACGAGCATGGGGTTGATGTTTTGATTTAGTTAAAGAACTTAACTTTATTAATCGGAATTGGTTTCTCTTGCATTGATTGTAAATATTAAGTCATTTTTGGCTAGATTTGAGCCGAGTGGAGGTGAATTTTAAAGGAAAAGATATTTTTGAGTGTTGATTTAGCCTAGTTGAGATAAGTATCTTACCTAACTTTTTGTGGGAAAACTACCCCGTAGGATTTGGTTTTATTCCACTAATTGAATTACGTGGAAGACGTGTACTCGAGGTGACGAGTGTGTACGCAGCCTTATATGTGAAAATTGATCGATTTTGACTCTTATTTTACTTATATGCATTTAATTAAAAGTTGTTATTACTTGTTACCTCTTTCATTGTTGAATTCATTCTTATATGTTTTAGTTGTAGTTGTTATTACATGTTCTATCTTCCCATGTCGAGGTTACTCTTATATGTCTTAACTGAGGTTGATAACACATGTTCCACCGTCTATTGTTAAGTTCGCTCTTATATGCATTTCATTGAGGTTGTTGTTACATGTCATATCTTTTATTGTTGAGTTTATTCTTATACAATGAATTGAAGTTGAGCTTTTGACATGTTCTAGTTGAAGTTGTTTGTTTTTGGGATATCCCCATTTGTTGAATTATTTCCCAATTCATTTTGATGTTATTGAGATTCTCGTGCATTTTGTGGTTGGGCCGTGGGCTATGTGTTGTGGTGGCATTGATATTGTTGAGTTTGGCAATGTTATGGCATATGAGCATGTGTGGTGCGAGTTGATTATTGTGTTGTGATATTAATGTGCATGCGGCGGTATAAGAGTGGGTATTGATGCACATGCGACAAGATAAGGTGGGATTTATACGCGTGTTGCTAGTAAGGGAATTACTTGAAGCCATGTGGTGAGATAAGGGGGCTAAAGAGCGTGAAGGTATTTTGGGAAAAATATTTTAAAAGAATATATATATATACAAGACTCACGCGGCGATATAAGAAAGATTGTGATTGTGACTTATGAAATGTGAATATGAGGTATGGTACCTCGCTGTGATTCTTGTTGTACATATGTTGGAAAGGATTGTTGATTTGAACGGTTTTTGTTTTTGTTTTCTTACCTCATTCCATTCGTAATTTTGACTGTACTAGGTTATTTGTTGTTATCTTTGTGTTGGAGCGATTCTGATTTCTTAAATGAGTCATGAACTCTACGTGGTTTGTTGTGTTGCTTTAATGTGCCAATCGGTGCGTCCATTGTTACTTGGTGAATTAATTGCCAAGATGAATTTACTTGTGTGGAGTCGTCACCTCATATTCTGTTGAGTTGTTGATAACATAACAGTTTGAGTTAAGAAAATGATAACATGCTTTACTATATGTGACTCTCAAAATAAAACTCGTCATCTCACTCAGTGCTTTACTAGATTTAAATTGTTATCATGCTTTACTTTAAATGATTCTATATTTAATTCGTTAACTTATCCAATGTTTTACTTTATTTAAAAATGTTATTTTACTTTATCTTAATTGATTTCTAAAAAAAACTTATTTTCCCATTTGATACTCTACTTTGTATAAATTGTACTTTATTTTACTTTATTTGACTTCTAAAATAAACCCATTATCTCATTTGACACTTTACTTTATTCAAATAGTTATTTTGCCTTATTTTATTTAAATAAACCTCTCGAATATTTTATTTGAAAATTGACACGGATACAATGTATATGGTAGCACGTGGAATTTATCGTGCGAAGGTGATTGACAATGTGGGCACGACGTTCCATGTGTGTAAGATTCTGGATTGTGGCTTATGATTTGTGATTACGAGGTGTGGTGCCTCGGGTGATTATTGTTTTAAATCATGCGTTGGGAACGATTTGATTACTTGAATTGTCATTTGATTCCCTAATTGATTTCATTCATATTTTAACTGTGTTCTAATTATTTTGCCGCTTTATCACCTATTTACATCTTATTGCCATTTGTTGTTTTTATTATTCTTTCTTAGTTTGATAATAATATTCCTTCAGTTGTTCGCCTTATATTGTTGTACCTTCCACTGTTAGCTTTATATTTATATGCTTGCACATGTTATTGTCTAGTGGGTTTCTTGACTTACCTCATCACTACTCCACCGAAGTTAGTCTTGATACTTACTGGGTATCGTTGTGGTGTACTCATGCTACGCTTTTGCACATTTTTGTGCAGATTTAGATACTTTGAATCGTGTTGGTTTTACGAGTTGTACTTGTGCGGTTGGAAACTTCAAAGTATACTTGTCGTTTCGTTCGCAGGCCTCGAAGTCACCATCTTACTATATTTACGCTATTGTTCAATTGTAATTCGGAACGGTATAGTATTTTTGTAATGTCTTGTGTACTCTTCATAGAGCTTATGACTTTGTATAAGCGGGTTTAGGGATTGTGAAAGTTTTATTATGATATTTGCTATGTTTTGGGCCATTATTATCTATTTTATTTAATTTTTGTTATATCTTGTTTGATGTTGTTGTGTGATAGGCTTACCTATTCATAGAGACTAAGTGCCTTCACGATCCTAACGGTGAGATATTCGGGTCGTGACATGCATATACGCTCGTCACCTTGCATATATGAAACACCTAAATCGTGTAGCAGATAACAAGCAAATTTCCTATAGGGAGAATTCCCTCTTACAAGAATTGGCAAGAGACTTACCTACACCCGACAACAACTTCAACCTTCCAATAGAGATTTTCCTGTCAAATTAACCTTCGAACACCTTGAATCTATTCAAATACAACTCAATAATGTTAAATAATGCTATAGAAATCAACTCCAAACGATAAAGCTTTAATTTTTAATCAAATACCCAAAAGTAAAAAAAAGTCAACTCGGGCCTGCATGGCTAAAACTTGAGTCATAGGGTATATCCCACCTTCCCATAACCCCACGAGTCCAAATATATGATTAGATTCCAAAATTAAGTCCAAATCGACCCTCAAATCCCTAAAATTCTCCCTCTTAAGTTGTAGAGAAAACCCCTAATTTTCACCTTGAAATTCCAAGTTTTAGGTGTAGAATTGGGAATCAAGATATTAATCTATCCAAGTAAAAATCCCTTACCTCATATAGTGATGAAAATCTCCTCAAATGTCTTCCCTTACCATGTTTTAAAACTCAAAATAATGAAAAATGAGCTAACCTTCGATATAGATGAAGTCTGCAACTGATTTTGTATATGCGGACAAAAATATCACTTCTGCGGTTCAAGGCTTGCATCTGCAAGCTTTAGTAATGCTGCCTGCCTTCGCATCTACGGTACATGCGTCACATCTGTGAATTCGTAGGTATGTCTAACACATTCGCATGTGTGCAATATCCTCGCTGGCACGCACACAAGCTCTGCATGTGCGCATACGGAAAGCTTGTTTTGAGTGTGGTGATTTGAGGCATATGAGGAGGAATTATCCTAAGCTTTGGATAAGTGTACCTCAGTGGGGTACCCAGGCTATGATTCCCACGCCAGATGATACACCACCTGAACATCCAACTAGAGGTTAGGGACAAACATGTAGAGGTCGTCCTAAAGGTGGAGGCCAAGCACATTGTTATTCTTTCCCTGGTAGGCCTGAGGTGGTCATATTAGATGCAGTAATTACATGTATTATCTTGGTCTATCATAGAGATGCTTCCATATTATTTAATTTGGGTTCCACTAATTCGTATGTATCATCCTACTTTGCGTCATATATGGATATGCCTCGTGACTCATTGAATATTCCTATTTATGTGTCTACATTTATTGGGGATTCTATTATGGTGGATCGTGTCTATCATTCTTGTGTGGTTACTATTCGATGTTATGAGACTAGGGTTGATCTTTTGCTGCTTAATAAGGTTGATTTAAGGTGATTTTGGGTATGGATTGGCTATCTATGTACCATGATATTCTTGATTGTCATGCTAAGACTGTGATGTTAGCTAGGCCGAGGTTGCCAAGGTTGGAATGGAGGGGTTCCCTTGGTCACACTCTTAGTAGGATGATTTCGCTTCTTAAGGTTCAACAGATAGTTGAGAGGAGATGTTTGGCATACTTAACCTTAGTTAGAGATGTCACTACTGATGCTCCTACGATTGATTCAGTCCCTATAGTAAGAAAGTTTCCAGATATGTTCACAGAAGACCTGCTGGGCATGCCCCCCGATAGGGATATTGATTTTGTTATTGATTTTGGCACTAAGCACTCATCCCATATCTATTCCACTGTATCTTGGCTCCAACTGAGTTGAAGGATTTGAAGGATCAATTGCAAGAGTTGTTGGATAAGAGGTTTATTAGACTAAGTATTTCTCCTTGGGGCGCACCGGTGTTGTTTGTGAAGAAGAAGAAGAAGGATGATTCCTTGAGGATGTGCTTTGATTATAGGCAATTGAACAATGTGACCATCAAGAACAAGTATCCTTTGCCTCGCGTTGATGATTTGTTTGATCAACTTCATGGTGCCAAGGTATTCTCGAAGATTGACTTGATATTGCGATACCATCAGTAGAAGTTTGGGACTTTGGACATTCCTAAGACGACTTTCAGGACCTGTTATGGGGAATATAAGTTCTTAGTGATGTCATTTGGTTTGACTAATACCCCAGCAACCATCATTCTTTTAATGAACAGTGTGTTCCAGCCTTATTTGGATTCTTTCGTTATTGTGTTCATTGATGATATCCTTGTATGTTCCCATAGCAGGGATGAGCATATGCAGTATTTGAGGAGTGTGATTTAGATTCTGAGGGAGAAGAAGTTTTAATCTAAGTTCTCCAAGTGTGAGTTCTGATTGGATTTAGTGGTATTCTTGGGCCACGTGGTGTCTAGTGATGGCAATGAGGATCCAAAGAAGATTGATGCAGTTCATTGTTCGCCTAGACCTTCTACTGCTACGGAGATAAGGAGTTTTCTGGGTTTGGCTAGTTACTGTCGTCGCTTTATGGATGGGTTCTCATCTATTGTAGCTCCATTGACTAAGTTGACTCAGAAGGGCTCTCTTTTCATATGGTCTGACGAGTGTGAGGAGAGCTTTCAGAAGCTCAAAACTACTTTGACTACAACTCCAATTTTGATATTAGCTTCAGAATCGAGGTTGTATATGGTTTATTATGATGCTTTGCGTATTGGTATTGGATGTGTGTGTTGATGTATGATGGTGGGGTGATTGCCTATGCGTTCTGCCAATTGAAGCCCCATAAGAAGAATTATCCAGTTCGTGATTTGGACTTAGCAACTATTGTGCACTCGCTCAATATTTGGAGGCATTCTTTATATGGTGTGTCTTGTGAGATTTATACAGATCACCCGAGTCTTCAGTATTTGTTTAAATAGATTGATTTGAATTTGAGGCAGTGGAGGTGGTTGGAGTTGTTGAAGGATTATGATATCACTAGCATGTATCATCCGGGTAACGCTAATATGATAGTAGACGCCTTGAGTAGAAAGGCTGTGAGTATGTGAAGTTTGGAAGTTATTCCAACTATGGAGAGGCCTTTAGCTGTGGATGTTTAGGTGTTGGCCAATATATTGGTGAGATTGGTTATTTCTGAGCATGGCAGAGTCCTTGCTTGTGTTGTCTCATAGTTGTCCTTGTTTGAGAGCATTAAGGCTCGCCAGTATGATGATCCCCATTTTCTTCTCGTTAAGGACGTGGTGCAGCGAGGTGGTCCTAAGAAGGTGACTATTGGTGATGATGGTATATTGCGACTTGAGGGTCGAATTTGTGTTCCTAATATTGATGGCTTGAGAGAGTTAATTCTTAAGGAGGCTCACAGTTCACAGTATTCTATTCACCCAGGTGTTATGAAGATGTATCGTGATTTGAAACATCATTATTGGTGGAGAAGGATGAAGAAGGACATTGTTGGGCATGTTTCACGGTGTTTGAACTGTCAACAATTCAAGTATGAGTATCAGAAATCGGGTGGCTTGCTTTAGATGATTGATATACCGGAGTGGAAGTGGGAGTGCATTATTATGGACTTTGTGGTAGGGTTGCCACGGACTTTGAAAATGTTTGATACCATTTGGTTAATTGCTGATCGATTGAACAAATCGACGCCTTTTATTCCGGTTATGACTTCTTACACTTATGAGAAGTTGGCTCAGATCTATATCAGATAGACTGTTCTCTTGCATAGTGTACCTGTTTCTATTAACTCAGACCATGACACGCAGTTCACATCGCACTTTTGAAGAGTTGTTCAATGCGAGTTGGGCACGCAGGTGGAGTTGAGCACTACATTTCACCCTCAGATAGACGGGCAGTCCGAGCGGACCATCCAGATCCTTGAGGATATGTTGAGGCCATACATTATTGATTTTGGGGACCAGTTGTCATGACCCCAAATTTTTACCTTAGAATGTCGTGATGGCACCTAGTCTCTAAGACTAGGTAAGCCTAACATTCATTGATAGCTTAACAGAAATAACAAATGGAGATAATAGAATAAACCTATAAAGCTCATAATAACTCCACAACGGAACATCAGTAACAAAATGTCCAAAACCGGTGGAACTGAGTCATAAGCTCTAAAGAAATGTACTAAAAATCTCTAATAAAATACGGTCTGCTAATAGGATAAACAATAGTAAAAGGAGTAACGGAAGGTGAATCCGAGGCTTGCGAGCATCGAGCAAGTGTACCTTGAAGTCTCCGAAAATAACTGAATGATCATTGGCGTCCGGTACGATTAGATGTACCTGGATTTGCATAAAAATGTACAGAACCGTAGCATGAGTAAACCACAACAGTACCTAGTAAGTATCAAGCCTAACCTCGGTAGAGTAGTGACGAGTCCAGGCCGAGACACCTACTAGGACTTGAAATCTGAACAGAGTATAGTATAGTCAAATAATGGAAAGTGAGGAAATGAATGACAATAAAGCAGTTCAATAGTGTAAGCTAATAACGGAATTTGAGCAATAAAGGAAGCAAGGAGTGAACACATGACAAGAACAACAAGAAATCAATACGGACAATTACAAGTAAGGAAAATAAAGAGATAACAAAACTGTCCAACCAATAAGCCTTTTTAACATAGAAAGTACAACAAGAATCACAACTGAGGTACCATGCCTCACAATCTCATTTCACAAGTCACAATCACAATCTTTCCTTATATCACCACGTGAGCCTTACATTTAGATATTTTTGAAAACTTTTTTCCCGAAATAGCTACAAACACTTTATCCCCCTTATCTCGTCGCGTGGCTTCAAGTAATTCCTTTACTAGCAACACGCGCATAAATCCCACCTAATGTCGCTGCATGCACATCAAACCCTATCTTTATACCGCTGCATGCCCATCAATATCACAACACAATAACAACTCGCACCACATGTGCCCATATGCCACAACTTGCCATAATCAACAAATACCAATATTACCACAACATATAACCCACGGCTCAACCACAAGGATTGAGAAATACTCAACAAGGAAGCAAATCTCAACAATCAACAACTTCAACCTCAATGTGATAATAGCTTCCACAACTTCAAAATCAATAATCCAACAAGAAGATATTCCCATGAAATAACAACTTCAAGTAAGAGTAATTCAACAATAAGAGAGGTAACAAATTCAACTAAAGCGTGAAAGAGAAAACGTAACAATAAAAGATAGAACAAGTGCTAACAACATCAAATAGAGCATGTGAGAGTAAATTTAACAATGAAAGATATAACATGTTATGACTAATTTAATTAAATGCATGGAAGAAGTCTAAAAAAGTCTAAACCAGTCAAAATACCACATATAGCCTGTGTACATACTCGTCACCTCGTGTACACGTCTTCCACATAATACAAATAACACAATCAGCCCAAATCCTAAGGGGTAATTCCCCCCCCCCCCCAAAGTTAGGTAAGATACTTACCTAACCTAGGCCAAATTAACCCTCGAAAATAGCTTTTTCCCTAAAATTCACCTCCACACGGCTCAAATCTAACAAAAATGACTTAATATTATCAAACAATGCAAGGGAAACCAATTACGATTGATAAAGCTATGTTCTTTACACAATTCACCAAAAATCAACAAAAGTTAACCCCAGGCTCTCCTGGTCAAAACCCGGATCCAAGAGTAGATTCCGACTACCCATAACCCCACGAGTCTATACATGTACTTTTTTTGAAATCCGAGTCCAAATTAACTCTCAAATCTCAAATTTTTATTTTTCAAAACTTTGACAAAAATCCACAAATTTCCTCTTTGATTCTCATAAATTTGATGTTAAATCTAATATGTAATCATGAAATATAGTTGGAAATTGATTAGAGTCACTTACCCAATAATTGAAGATAAATATTCCCTCTCCAAATCATCTCCTACAGAGTCTAGGGTTCTAAAATGACAGAAAATGAGATGAAAGCCCAACTTTCTAACCTTTTGTTCAGTTGCAGATGTCGCAATAGTGACACTGGGTTCGCAATTGCAAATAATGCCTCGCAATTGTGGAACTGACAGTCTATGCGGGAAGTCGCAATTGCGAAGCTTGCTTCCCTCGCAAATGCGACAAACGTGTTGCAAATGCGAACCAACCCAGCCCAGGTACTACTTCGCAATTGTGATCCAGGAATTGCAAATGTGATGTCTGATGCCCACTGCTAAGATCGCAATTGTGATGTTGGTGTTCGCAATTGTGACATCAGAGACGCCAGCACACACAACAACCTGTTTCAGTTCAAAACATTATGTAACACGTCCGAAACTCACCCGAGCCATTAGGGCTCCAAATCAAACATCCACATAAATCTAAGAACATCATACAAACTTGCTCGCAACCAAGCGTCTGAATCCTATCAAACCAACTCCAAATGACACCAAATTTTGCAGACAAGTTCCAAATAGAAAAAAGAACTATTTCAACTCCCAAAACCAAATTCTAAACCCAATAGACAAAACTTCAACCTACAGTCAAACTTGAAAAAATTTGTAAACCTCAAATTGCCAACTTTCGGCAAAATATGTCAAATCAAACTAGGGACCTTCGATTTCAATTCCGGACATGCACCAAAGTCCAAAATCACATTACGAAACTATCGGAGCCATCAAAATACCATTTCGGGGTCGTTCTCATAAACGTTAAGCTTTGGTCAACATTTCTAACTTAGGCTTCTAAGCCAAGAACCAAAGGGTCCAAATCAACCGAAAACCTTTCTGGAACAAAACTGACCAATCCCGTAAGTCATAAAACCACAAATACATATCTGTGAAGCATCAAAAGGGGAAACGGGGCTCAAATATACAAAATGATGGGTCGGGTCATTACACCAATGGGATCAGTTTTTTCCATTAGCGATGTTTGCGTACAACAATAGCTACTAATGTAGTAACCAAATGGCTTCGTATGAGTCCTTGGATGGTATGCGGTGTCGTTCTGCAGTAGTTGGTTTGATCCCGGCGAGTCTAAATTGTTGGGCTCGAACTTGGTTCATAATGCATTGGAGAAGATGAAGTTGATTCAGGAGAAGCTTCATACAACTCATTCCAAGCAGAATAGTTATATTGATAGGAACGTTCGTGATGTGTCTTTCATGGAGAGTGAGAAGGTTCTTCTTTGAGTCTCTCCTATGAAAGGCATGATGAGGTTTGGAAAGAAGGGCAAATTGAGCCCGGGATTTATTGGTCTACTTGAGGTGTTGGAGAGATTTGGCGAGGTTTCTCATAGACTTGCTTTGCCTCTGAGTCTTTTGGGAGTTAATATGATATTTCATGTTTCTATGCTCCTAAGTATCATGAAAATTAGTCACATGTTTTGAACTTCAGCTCAGTACAGTTAGATGAAAATCTGGCTTATGAGGTAGGGTCGGCGACCATTTTAGATAGATAGGTTCAGAAGATCAAGTTAAGGAGATCGCATCAGTGAAGTTGCATTGGAGATGCCAACCGAGCGAGGAGGCTACTTGGGAGTTAGAGTCAAATATGCGAAGCATATATCTATATCTTTTCAGTAGTTCAGGCACATTTCTAAACCTGTTAGAGGATGAACATTTATTTAAGGAGAGGGAGAATATAATGACCCGGTCAGTCATTTTTTGTATTGTAGCCTCATTACCCTATTTGATGCTTCCTGTGTTTGTGTTTTACACTTTGTGACCTGCGTGATTGGTTGATTTAGTTTTGGGAAGGTTTGATGGACTTAGGACACTTAGTCTATTTTTGGAAGCTTAAGTTGCTAAGAGTTGACAAAGATATCAATTTTTAAGTAGAAGGTCTAGGATTAGTGATTTGATAGTTCATATAGGTCCATATAGTAATTTTGGACTTAGGCATGTGTTCGGATTTGGATTTGTAGGTTCCTAGAGGGGTTTGGTTCGAATTGTCAAAAGTTGTGAATTTGAAGGTTTTGAGAGTTCATAGGTTTAATCGAGAGTTGACTTTGGTGTTATCGAGTCCCGGTTGGTATTCCGGGACTTGGAGTAGGTTTATTTTTTTTTTTGGACTTGTGTGAAAAAGTTGGTTGTGATCCGAGTTAGTTAGGCATGAATCAAATGCTTGGTTGGGAATTTTGAAGTTCTTGAACTTAGAGATGTGAAACTTGAGTTTTGATGCTTGATTCTTGGTTGTGAATGTTATTTTAATTTTTGAGCTTATGAGCAAGTTTGTATGAGGTTTATATACTTGTGTGGATGTTTGGAGTGGGGCCCCAGGGGCTCGGGTGAGTTTTGAATTGTTTCAGGTTGATTTAAAATTTCAGAGTTTGTTGGTGTTGCAGACATTGCATTTGTGATGATCTACCAACCAATGTGAGGTCCACATTTGTGGACTTTACCTCGCATTTGCGATAGAGGACTGGGAAGTCCAGCTTCACAATTGCGAAGCTGGCATCTCATTTTCGGCGTTTGTATTTTCGATGGATGCTCTGCATTTGCGAGGGTAGTGTTGCATTTACGAGGGCCTTGATCGCATTTGCGGCTGCGGCTGCTCTAGGGCTCAGTTTGCATTTGCGAGCCCAGTATCGCTTTTGCAAGGGTCATATTTGCGAACCCCTGGTCACAAATGCGACATATGTAGTTGGGTATTAAGTGTTATTTCAGGAGTTTTAGCTCATTCTCTCATATTTTAAACCCTTGACTTGGAAAGAGATGATTTTGCCTTAGTGATTTTCATACAAGGCTTTGGGGTAAGTGATTTCTAATTAGTTTTGGTATTATTTCAAGAATATACATAGATTAACGAAACCCAAAACATGAAATTTTGAGTTAAATTTGGGAATTTTTGCGTACAATCTAAGAAAATAAAAATTAAGGATTTGAGCTATGATTTGAAAATCAAACACATAGTTGGACTAGGGTACCACCAAGCGAGATTGAGACCATACCAAAGAATAAAGAGATATCGTCTATACCCAAATAAAAATTGATGTTTTCATAAGGTTTTGGGTAGTCGGAATCTACTCCTTCACTCGGGTTTTGACCATGTGGGCCCGGTTGACTTTTTTTTAATTTTTGAAAATTGATTTAAGATTGAAGCTTTTTTGTTTGGAAATAATTTCTATGGCCTTATTTGATATTTTTTTAGTTGTATTTGACTAGATTCGAGTCGGTTAGAGGTAGTTTCTAAGGGAAAGCCTAATTTAGAAGGTTGATTTGGGCTTCCTAAGGTAAGTATCTTGTCTAATCTTGTGTGAGGAAAAAACTCTTAGGATTTAACCTTATTTATCTAACTGTAATATGTGAAAAACGGTATGTATGCAAGGTAACGAGCACATATGCGGGTGCTATGTATGATTTATGTCCGGGTTACACTTTAGACTTCTATTATGCCTTGTTTTGATTGTGTACTTTCTATGATACATGTTTAATTATTTGTATAACTACGTGAACTTATCCTTTCATGCTAGCAATCATGTTTAGGATTATTATCTCTTAATTAGCCAAGATGGGCTATTATGGAATTGTTGCTATAATTGATTTAGCTGTAGTCATATTTCACATCTTGAGCATACATCCACACTTTAGTATTATTATTATATCCTTGTGCATCTTATTGATGGAATATGAGCTTATGCCTTTTTAATGATAAATTAGTATCTATAATTTTTATGATTATGACACATACAGATATATTGAGCGGATTGATTTGGTGTTGGTGTGAGGTCTCTTCCGTGCGAATATTATGGTGTTGATGATGTTGTGGCACAAGGTCTTTTCCGTGCAGCTATGATGATATTATTACTGTTTTGCACGAGTGTATTATACTATACAGTATGTGGATTCAAATACATCCTCCTAGGGTCTTCCTCTCATGTTTCTCTCTTGATGGCGTACACGCGAATTGTGGTTAATTGACTAAGGTTGGTGGATTCTAATATAGAATCCAATAATGATGAGTTTGAGCGTAAGGGTGGAAGCTCATGCAAGTGAATCCTTTTTGCCTTGTTATGCTTCTTATATGCTTCTGTGTTAAACTTTAACATGATACTCTATCTGAAAATATCCGTAAATTCGGATTAGGTGTTGACGTGTTAAATGAGTATTAATGTGACATCTTAGACATATGAAGTCCTATCGGGATGAGTATGGACAGAAATAGTTGCTTTGGAATCAAGACGGAGAGTGAGGTGCATAAGAATCGATAAAATTGAATAAGTTTATGGAAGGTTTATCTTGCAGCTTGATTCTATGAAATTCTGTTAGGAATAAGAAAACTCAAAACATGAAAATTGTAGCCCTTTGAAATACCTTCCAATGATATATTGTACAGCCCGAACGGATTTCTGTACAAAACATTATACGCGTTTTACTGGACAATGCGCAATCTGCACGCTCATGTGCATGCTCAATTGTTCCCATGCGCGGCCGCGCACTTGTGGAAGTGTCACTCCTTTGATGTGCTTTCAGGTGCGCGGTTGGGCCTTCCGCTACTTAGGGGCGCACCCGAAAAGTCATTTTAAAAGCCCTACTTCGTCCCCTACACCCCAAAACACAAAAACTTGCTCTAGAAAGGGAAGCTCTCAAGAACCTAACTCCTCAAAGGTCTCTCCACCATCCAAGGTAAGTTCTAATGGTGATTCTAATTTAATTTCAATTCTCCAACAACTTATAACATGGGTAAACCCTTCAAATCATTAGATATTCAATCGAGACATCATTGTTAAGAGAAGAAATCCTAGAACTCGAATTCAAGAGGATTGAATGTCAAAAGGTAATATCTTCATCCTCTAATTGATTATAGCATTGGATTGATGATTATAGACTCTACGTTCATGAGATATGAGTTGATGGGTTTGATAGAAAAGCATGAACGATTATAGGTTAGGGTTATTGATTGTTGATTATTGGTTAAGCGTGGTGTTTATCTTATGGGTGAAAAAGAATGATATTGATTATAAGAAATTTGAGATTTTAGAATTTATCTAGGTGCAAGATAATGGGTTGTTTGGTGTAGAAACACCATTAATGAGGGCTATGAGGCTTTACGCCCATAAGGTGTTTGATAAAATGCCTAAGGTACCAAAACATGAGTATTATTGCTAATATGGAATCCCTTTGACTTGTATTGATATAGACTAAAGTTTAAAGGGTTGGCGAATGTTGTATTACACTCAAGAGTAGGAAGTTAAGGTATGTGAGGCTAATCCTCAATGTTTGGGAATGTTATTGATTCTCTCTACACTACGTTTCTTTTATGACGTTACTAATTGCCTCAGAAATATAATTAAGCCTAGTTCCCTGAATAATTGCAGAACTTCTATTCTCTAGCTTCATAACTTATTCATGACTTTTATTTTGAATGTTGTGAGCTCAGTGCGTAATCAATATAGGGTTGGGTTTTATGCCCATGAGTCTTAGTCTAGATTACTCAGCATGTCATAAGCAATTAGAGTTTTAGTTTTCATAATCACTTCATGAATACATGTCTCAGTCTAGTTATATTCAACATTCTAGTATCATGTAACTAAGTAAGGTTCAGTATTTCAGTATCATGTATTGCAGTATGATTCTCAGTTCCTTATTCTAAATCCCTGAATGTTGAACACCTGTATTTGGGCCTAAGGACGTAGTTTTTGCTTTATGCATGTTTGGGCCTGAGGCCATAGTTTATGCTTTATGCATGTTTGGGCTTGAGGTCGTAGTTTATGCTTTATGCATTTTTGGGCCTGAGGTCATAGTTATGTATACGTATACTGGGCTTGAGGCCGTAGCTTATGCACATATATATTGGGCCTGAGGCCGTAGTTTATTCAGATAAACAAGTGGTTCATCATTCAGAAGAGGGAGTATTTATATCCTTATTTCCTTTGTTCATTTCAGTTATCAGTTATCAGTTACTCCCTCTGTTCCAGTTTATGTGAACCTATTTCCTTTTTGGTCCGTTCCAAAAAGAATGAACCCTTTCTAAATTTGGAAATAATTTAGCTTAAACTTCCAATTCTACCCTTAATGAGAAGCTTTTATAACCACACAAATACTCTAGACCCTTTTTTGACTTGTTTAGGACCACACATTTTAAAAGTCTTCATTTTTTCTTAAACTCCGTGCCCAGTCAAACAGGTTCACATAAATTGGAACAAAGGGAGTATAAGTTATAAGTTATCAGTTATCATTTCAGTGTCAATTTTAGCAGTTATCATTTCAGTTATCATATATCAGTTATCACTTCAGTTATTAGGTATGAATTCAGTTTCAGTTTCAGCATTTACAGTTCTTTCTTTCAGTTGCTTTATATACTAGTGCAATTCAAATGTATTGATGTCCCTTTCGCCTAGGGCCTGTATCTCACGATGCAGGTAACGATTTACAGGTTGACGATTCAGAGGCTAGGATTCTTGTACCAGCTATTTTGTGAGCCCCAGTTCTTTCGGGGCATTACCATTACTTTAAAAGATTTCAGTATTTACAGACAGTCGGTGTTCTCAGTACTTTATTAGAGGTTTTATAGACTAGAGTAGTAGTTAGACAGAGTCGCAGACTTTTCATGTTAAGAAATGTTGGCTACAAATATTTTTCAGACTTTATTAGTGTTTCCTCACCTTGATTTATATCATTCAAAATTTCAGTATATCAGCATGTGTTATATTATCTTCCACATTCAGTATGTTATGATATCACATGTTGATTCAGCCAGCCAGTTGGTTCGCTTGGTCACATGTAGTCAGGCACCAAACATCTAGAACGAGGTTCGGGGCGTGCCAAAGCTTGGCATCAGAGCCAAGGTAAAGTGTCCTAGGGAGTTTATGATGCCGTGTCCATTGGAGTTTCCTTTATATGTGTGTGTCGGCCATGCAAATAAACGGTTAACTACTAAGACATTCAGGATTATCTCATTTCTTGCTACTCTAGATCGTGGCATGAAGCTTAGAGAAATAGGTAACCTTCTCTTCCTATCGAATTCCAGACGTATCGAATGTCCAAGCGACGGATAGGAAAAACTCAAGGTCCTAGAGAGGATAATAGCCCATCATGGTATATTTATGGAGTACATGTTGGTAACAAATGAGAACCAAGAGTAACCGATATTGAATATCAGGAGATGATTTTAGGTTGTTCAGATTTATTCAAATCAGAATTAGAAAGTACCATGTTAGTAAGTTACAATAGAAAACAGTTATTATAGTGAGATAAAAGATATGACAGTTCCCCCTTAAGATATGTGATTAAGTGGTTACCTTGGATATTTATAGTCTAATGTGATTTTGAAAGGTATAGAAAGTTTGGGGGTTAGATATTCCAATTTTGTTTAAGACAGATGAACTTTCCCTAAGTGTGATCCATGTACATAGTTCAAAAAAAAATATAGTATGTGACCGTAGAATAGGGTCGGATGGTAAGGGAAGTTAGAAATAACCTTATGCTTCACTTTAGTTATTAAAAGAAGAATAAGAAAACATGATGCTAGCAGGTGGTTAGTAAAAGAATAGTAAGTAAGTTTTGAGTAGATACAGTGAATTAGCAATTTCAGCAGAGCAAGTAGAGGTACGATTTGATTTACTTAGCCAGGTTAACACTAGTGAGTGGGTAATAGTTTGAAACATCGAACGCGTGTTAGAACCCAAAGAGTTTAAGTTAAACCCAAAGTACAATGACAGTGGAAGAAAATATCAACTAGGCAATAAGAGGGCAAACTACAGAAGAATAATCTTTAAGAGTTATCGAAAAGGAGTTTCCCCAATATTGACAATGTGAGCAGAGTTAAATCATTGAGATTGTGTATGATAGTTGTGAATACATTAGCTTTCCGTTTATGTAAGTAATTTCGTTTTTTCCTAGTAAGAAATATTTCTTAGAAGTACGTCGGAAGACGAGTCGTCATTGACGTAAAGCACAAAGAATTGCGGAAGATAAGGAAAGTTGTTCGGATCTCGACAAAAGAGAAGGATCCGCAACTACAAGACCTTAACCTTTGGTCTAATGGGAGATGTGAAAATCGTCAGTAAGTCCAAATGGAGATTTGAAACCTGCATAGTTAGCATGGGATATAAGAACTATAAAATCATGCCCAGTTATGTGCCACGAGGGTAGTGCCATTGCACGAGACTCTAATCTTTGGAGTAGTGGTCAAAGACTTAGCTTACAACAATACTACAAGTATTTTCAGGAAGTACATTAAAAAGATAATCAAGTATGGGAAGTATAGCTCATGATTGAAGCAGAAAAGAGAACTATGGTGAAAGAAGTTCACTACTTAGCCAAGCTAGGAGTTCAACTTTCGGACTGATGGTGGAGTTGTTGTCCAGAATAGGACGTGTTCCTCCTTAGTAGTTGGAGTGAACGATAAACAGTTTGATGATCCATACTTGTTGCAGCTGAGAGAGGGGATTCACAAGCATAAGATGATAACTTTTGAACAAGGGGGAGATGATGGTACTTTGAGGTACCAAGACAGACTGTGTGTTCCATACATAGATGGACTTCGAGAGGAGGATCATGTTAGATGCCCATAATTCCAAGTATTATATCCACCAGGTTCCCTAAAGATGAAATGAATTTATTGGTGAAATGAAATGAAAAATAACATCGCAGACTTTGTGGCCAAGTGTCTGAATTGTCAGCAAGTGAAAATCGAGCAGCAGAAAGCGTAGTGTTTTACGACAGAATATGCATATTCTTTTGTGGAGATGATAAATATGGACTTTATAACAGGATTATCTCGCTCATTTTGAAATCATGATTTGATTGGGTCATTGTAGATCGACTTACCATGTCAACGCACTTCTTGCTATTAAAGATCACAGATTTAGTAGAAGATCATGCCAAGTTGTACATTTAGGAAATCGTCCGATTGCATCCTCAGAAAGATGGCCAGGTAGAGCGCACTATTCAGACACTTGAGGATATATCGTTAATTTTAAAGGTAATTGGGATAATCACATACCTCTCATTGAGTTTTCTAATAATAACAGCTACCATTCTAGTATCAAGATGGCACCGCACGAAGCTCTGTACGGGCAAAGGTGTAGATCGCCAATTGGTTGGTTTGAGGTTGGCGAAGCAGAGTTGTTGGGACTATATTTGGTCTATCAGGCTATGGAGAAAGTTAAGTTGATTCAAGAGCATTTGAAGATGGCCCAGAGCCGCCAAAAGTCCTATTCGGTCGTGCGGCGTAGAGACCTAGAGTTTCAAGTTGATGATTGGGTGATTCTGAAAGTTTGGCCTATGAAAGGTGTTATAAGATTTGGGAAGAAAGGAAATATCAGTCCCAGATACATCGGGGAGTATAGGATCCTATGAAGGATCAGTCAAGTAGTTTATGAGTTAGAGTTGCCACCAGAATTGGCGGCTGTACACCCAATATTTCATGTATCATGTTATAACATTCAAGTTTCCAGTATTCAAATACTCATGTTAGTTCAGTACTCAGTTACTCATGTCAGTCCAATATACGGATATTCATGCCATCTTAGTACTCAGATATTGTTGTCAGTTCAGTACTCAAATATTGGTGCCAGTTTAGTATTCATATATCCATGTTAGTTCAGTATTCACGTATCCATGGTAGATCAGTATTCACGTACATGTATTATGTTATGTGTATTATGATGCCTGGTGAGGCTTGTGTTATGCTATGTTAGCTGGCGGGTGTTTCAGTCAGCTCAGTATTCAGTCAGTTCAGTAGTCATTCAGGTCAGTACCTATTCGGTTCGGTATCTCACTAGTTCAGTAATCATGTATTCATTCATTTTAGTATGTATGTGTTCAATACAGTTCAGTGTTCACAGGTTTTCATCAGACCTATTTAAGAGTTCAGTGTTCACAGGTTTTCATCAGACCTATTTAAGGTCCATAGTTAGTCGTAGTTACAACAAGGATAATTATTCGAGGATGAATAATCCCAAGGGGGAGATAATGTAACACTCCATAAATTTGGATAAGGTGTGGACGTGTTAAATGAGTATTAATATGACACCTTAGACGGAGTATTAATAAATGAGTATGGGTGGAAATAGTTGTTTAAGTTTCAAGACGGAGAGTGAGGTGCATAAGTTTCGATAAAATTGAATAAGTTTATGGAAGGTCTGTCTTGCAGCCTGATTCCATGATATTATGTTAGGAATTTGAGAAAACACAAGACATGAAAGTTTTATCCCTTTGAAATACGTTTCCAATGATTTATTATGTAGCCTGAACGGATTTTTGTACAAAATATTATACGCATTTTACTAGACAATGTGCAGTCTGCGGCTCATGTGCGCACCCAAGTATTCCTGTGCGCGGCCGTGCACCTGTGGAAGTTCAGCTACCTTTGATGCATGTTCAGGTGTGCAGTTGGGCCTTCATCTGCTTAGTGGAGCACCCGGGAAGTCATTTTAAAAGACCTACTTTGTCCCCCGCACCCTAAAATACAAAAACTTGCTCTAGAAAGGGAAGCTCTCAAGACCCTAACTCATCAATGGTCCCTCCACCATCCAAGGTAAGTTCTAATGGTGATTCTAAGTTATTTCAATTCTCCAATACCTTATAACATGGCTAAACCATTCAAATCATTAGATATTCAATAGAGACATCATTGTTAAGAGAAGAAACCCTAGAACTCGAATTCAAGATGATTGAACGTCAAAAGGTAATATCGTCATCCGCTAATTGACTATAGCATTGGATTGATTATTATAGACTCTACGTTCATGAGATATGAGTTGATGGGTTTGATAGAAAAGCATGAACGATTATAGGTTTGGGGTATTCATTGTTGATTATTGGTTAAGCGTGTTGTTTATCTTATGGGTGAAGAAGAATGATATTGATTATAAGAAATTTGAGATTTTAGAATTTATCTAAGAGAAAGAGAATGAGTTGTTGGGTGTAGAAACACCATTAATGAGGGCTATGAGGCTTTACTCCCATAAGGTGTTTGATAAAATGCCTAAGTGACCAAAACATGAGTATTATTGCTAATAAGGATCCCTTTGACTTGTATTGATATAGATTAAAGTTTAACGGGTTGGCGAATGTTGTATTACGCTCAAGAGAAGGAAGTTAAGGTATGTGAGGCTAATTCTCAATGTTTGGGAATATTATTGATTTTCTCTACACTACGTTTCTTTTACGACGTTACTAATTTCCTCAGAAATATAGTTAAGCCTAGTTCCCTAAATAATTGCAGAACTTCTATTCTCTAGCTTCGTAACTCGTTCATCACTTTCATTCTAAACGTTGTGAGCTCAATGTGTAATCAATATAGACTTGGGTTTGATGCCCATGAGTCTCAGTCTAGATTACTCAGCATGTCATAAACAATTGTAGTTTCAGTTTTCATAATTAGTTCATGAGTACATGTCTTAATCTGGTTCTGTTCAACATTCTAGTATCATATAACTCAGTATGGTTCCGTATTTCAGTATCATGTATTGCAGTATGATTCTCAATTCTTGATTCTAAATCCCTGAATGTTGAACACCTGTATTTGGGCCTAAGGTCGTAGTTTATGCTTTATGTATGTTTGGGCCAAAGGCCGTAATTTATGCTTTATGCATATTTCGGCCTAAGGCCATAGTTTATGCTTTATGCATTTCTGGGCATGAGGTAGTATTATGTATACGTATACTTGGTCCTGAGGCCATAGCTTGTGCACATATATATTGCGCTCGAGGCCATAGTTTATTTAGATAAACAGGTGGTTCATCATTCAGAAGAGGGAGTATTCATAACCTTACTTCCTTTGTTCAGTTCAGTTATCAGTTATTATTTCAGTTATCAGTTATAGGTTATAAGTTATCAGTTATCATTTCAGTGTCAGTTTTAGCAGTTATCATTTCAGTTATCATATATTAGTTATCACTTCAGTTATTAGGTATGAATTCAGTTTCAGTTTCAGCATTTATAGTTCTTTCTTTCAGTTGCTTTATATACTAGTGCAATTCAAATGCACTGATATCCCTTTTGCCCGGGGCCTGCATCTCATGATACAGGTAACGATTTACTGGTTAACGATTCAAAGTGCTAATATCCTCGTACCGGCTATTTTGTGAGCCCCAGTTCTTTCGGGTCATTAGCATTACGTTATAGTCTTTAAGTATTTATAGACAGTCAGTGTTCTCAGTACTTCATTAGAGGTTTCATACACTAAGAGTAACAGTTAGCCAGAGTCGCAGGCTTTTCATGTTAAGCAATGTTAGCTACAGATATTTTTCAGACTTTATTAGTGTTTTCGCACCTTTATTTATATCATTTAGACTTTCAGTTTATCAGCATGTGTTAGCTTATCTTCCTCACTCAGTATGTTATGATATCACATGTTTATTCAGCCAGCCAGTTGGCTCGCTCGGTCATATATAGCCAGACACTGAGTGTCGTATTACGTCCGGGCCCAAGTTCGGGACATGACACTATGCCTCTGTTATTTGTTTATAAGTCATTAGTCAAGATTGAATTATCCTTGCTGAGTTGATGTCTCTTGATTTGACAATTAAGGATATTGCATCTTGTTATATTCTTACTGTAAGTATTATAACTATACATGTTCTTTGATTAGTGAGTATCACATGACTTGAACCTCGCCACTATATTACCGAGGTTATTCTTGATACTTAATAAGTACACGTTATCCCATACTCATATTATGCTTCTCTATATTTGTTTATGCAGATTCAGGTATTGGCAGCAACAGATCTTAGGAGTGAGCATTGTTGTAGATAGAGAGGATTCAAGGTAGTGTTGCAAGATCATTGCGACCCTCGGAGTCCCCTTCCCTTGTCTTCATATTTTATTTATACATTCAGATAATATTATACTATTCAGACATCTTCTTGTATTCAATTTTAGAGCTCATGACTCTATACTACCTAGTTTTGGGAATTTGATGTTATGATATCTCTATATTAGCTATTGTTGGAGTTTTATTTCGTTGTTTATGTTATTTTGTCATATTATATCTTGTTTAGATGTTTTGAATCATTATTTCATGTTGGCTTACTTGGTCTTGGAGATTAGGTGCCATCACGACCTTTGGTGAGATTTTGGGTTGTGATAGCTATAATATTATCTTTACAAATATGGCTATATTTTATTCAATTTACGGTAGTGGCTATTTTTGTGTGGATGTATATGCAATTATGACTAAGAAAAAATCTATGACCATAAATAAAAATAGGCCAAATTTGCAAAATGGGTTCTGGTGGCCATTTTTGCAAATTTTAATTCAAGAAGCATTCTTCGACTTTTGAATTTCCGCCATATATTCCGGCCCAATTAGTAGCATAATATTTTGGCATAATTGGGCAAACTAAAATTCAGTTGCTGAATAACAACAAAATTGGACCCAGTGCCCATCATAGACAAAACAAGTTAGCATCCCAAAAATAATAAAATAGCGAGATGGTTGTAATGACCAACTGGTTATTTTGGTTTCAATAACTCCATTTCTGGATTTGATCCTTCTTATATGTTTATATTAATGTTTTATTTCTTTCGGGTATGAGTGATTTGGTTACTGGAAGGGTTAGAATTGAATTGGAACACTTAGTTCCCATTTAAAAGCTTTGAATTTAAAGGATTGGCCAAAGTCAACATTTTGGGAAAAGTCGTAATCGAAATTTGAAGTTTCGATAAGTTTGTATAATGATTTTTGACTTGGACGTATGTTTGGATCAGGTCTCCGATAGACATGGAGTGATTTGGCGCTTTATGTTGAAAGTTGAAAATTTGAGAACTTAAGGATTTGGAAAGTTTGACTCTTGTTGGACTCTTGGATTAATGAGCTTTGTTTTGTGTTTTGAGTATTTGGAAAGGTTCATATAAGGTATTTAGACTTATTCATACGGTTTGGAGTCGACCGAAGGGGCTCGGGGCTGATTCGTACTCGTGTGGCAAAAGTTGGATGTTTGAAAGTTAAGAAAGTTTAATCATTTGGTTTGATCTTTGATTCTTGGTTTTAATATTGTTATTCATGTTCCAAGCCATTGAACAAGTTTGTATAGAGTATATATGGACTTGTTAGGAAGATTGGTTGAGGTCCCGGAGTTTCGGGATGGTTTCTGACCATTTTCATGTGTTTTGATGTTGATGGTTTGCTGGTGCTCAGATGTGCTTCGTGGTCGCGGAAAAGAGTCTCAGGATCACAAATAAGGAGCTCTGTTTCGCATCGCTATCGCGTGACATTTTGGCGCGAATAGTTTTGTCTTGTTAATGAATCGCATTAACTCCCTATCGAAATATTTCACATAATCTTGCTAAGGCAAACAGTCTGATCTCATAAGAGTAGTGTTGAGACAATCGGCCCGATCCCATAATAATATATTGAAACTCTCGACGCGTTACTAGCCCAACTCGCAAGTATACGTATGAATTAAGTAATCATGAAAGTTTCGAAAAAATAAGTATCACACGAGAGTAAATCCGTAAGAAAGTATAATTTCCATGGCTAATCAAGTAGCGTGCCACTCCCATCAACTTGAATGTACATTGATCCATAACACATCACATATAGTAGATAGAACACCTACGGTGAAAAGTTCCCTCTTACAAGATAAAACAAGAGACTTACCTCGCTTCAAAATCTGATGCCGGCTCCTACGCCACTCTAACACCTCAAACCAATGCCAAACAACTCGAAACTAGCCAAAGAATGTGAAAACCAATCAAAACATACTGAAGAACCCATAATTTATCAATTAGAAACAACTCCCAACCCCGTAAGAAAAGTCAACAAAAGTTAATTCCGAGCTCACGCACTTGAACTCCAAAAATTCTCAAACATAGACATTACCCATAGCACCATGAACTCAAAAATATAATTTGTTCTCTAATCCATGTCCAATTTTGTGGTCAAATTATCTTTTTAACAAATTTTAGGTTTTTACTAAAATCCCATAATTTCCAACAATTTCTACCAATTTTCATGTTACCATATAAAATTCATGTATTTAGCTTGCAGTAAGTTGGAATAACTTACCTTGTGATAGATGACAAAAACGATCTTTAAGAAACACCTCAAATCGCCTTTTAAATGAGATAAAATGGTCTAAACCCCGATGTTCTGACTGATAAGTCTACCCAGGTACTACCCTTAGCAAATACGGCACGTGCCTCGCGTTTGCAAAGCACAAATCTACTTTTGCCAAAAGTTCCTCTTCGTGATCACATAACTCCACCCGCAAACGCGATGCCTTACATGCATATCCTTACTCGAATGTGACCCTTCCTTCGCGAACGTGAAGGTCAAACCTCCAGCTCCCAGCTCCTTTTTCGCGAACGCGACTCCCTAAGCGTAAATACAAAGCTCAACTACCACAAGCCTTCGCGAACGCCATCTTACCCAGCATGAAAACGAAGTACAAATGATATCCAGCCCAACTCCTTCATCACAAACTCGACACACCTCTAACAAACGCGATGAACACCAAATACCAGCACATCAGTGAATTCCAAACATGCTCCGGGTGGTCCGAAACATACTCGAGCCAACCAGGACCCCGTCTAATCACTCATCCAAGTACATAAACATAACCCGGACCTACCTAAGGTCTCAAAACACATAAAATAACATCACAACCAAGAATAACACGCCTAACCAAACTAATCAACTCTCCAAACTTCCAACTTTTTTTCAACTAACACCGAACAAGATGAATCATACTTAGACAACTCGGAATGGAACCAAATTTCAGACACAAGTCCAATATGACAACATAAACCTATTCCATTGCTCGGAATACCAAATGTGATTATATCACCAAAGTCCACTCCAAGTCAAACTTAGTCAATTCTAAAATCTTCAAAATGCCAACTTTCGGCAATTACACTAAAACAATCATCTAGGAACCTGAAAAATGAAATTCGGACAAATGTCCAAATTCCAAAATCACCATTCGGACCTTTCAGAACCATTAAAGATTTGATCTAAGGTTATTTACACAAAACATCAAACTTGGTCAGCTCTTCCAACTTAAAGCTTCTAAATTGAGAATCACTCTTCCAAATTAATCTCGAACATCAAAACCAACCATACACGCAAGTCATAATGTACCGTCTAAAGCTACTCTAGGTTGAAAACTAGCAAACAAAAATGTTAAAGCTCAAAATGACCGGTTGGGTAATTACATTCTCCCTTATTTAAATATACGTCCGTCCTCGAACGTGCCAAGATTCATCCCAAAGCCGCCAAATAACTGCATCAACTCATAATGCACATACCCATGAGGGATACCATGCCACCTTAATCCATATAAGTCCATTAACATGATCCTAACTGAAGATTCTTCCTTCGACCTAAGCCCATAAGCCTTAGAACCAAATTTCAACACCTGAAATTCCCTATAACTTCAATTCTTGTTTGTATACACTATATCAATCCCCACAAGCTGCATCATGTCATAAATTTACTCCCAAGACATAACCATGCCATGGGCCCCATAACTAATATGCCCATGACTGTATCTTCTGCCTGCAATAACTGCCCATTACCAAACCTAGTAGCGGTAACATACCTCATATCACATAAAACCTTGTGCCAAACCTTCTCAACACTATAATGATGAAAGAAACGTGTAGAAACTCATTACCACCAATCAAAACCACAAGTCATGTAGTTCTCTCGCCCGGTAAGATTTATTACCAAATTCTGAACTGGCGAATGTCAGTCTTCTTCCAAACATATCTTATACAATTCCGATTGTATAAATTCTTACCGACATGCCACATAAATACCATCTAGAACCTTATACAATGCGATTCGTGTGCCAAACAAGCAACAGCTCAAATACGACAAATGATGGAAAGAGAACTATCCACATGTTTACCAGATATACAACAAAAGCATAAACTATGAACCCATCTCACCAAAGAGAAACAAAACACACAAAATAGGCACAAGGAATCATATCCAATATAAGACCGTTGCAGCATGCAACCCGATCCAACATCATAATGTTGCAGCACGCAGCCCGATCCAACATAACATCCTCATGGGAATACCCATCGAGCATAATCCTCATACTCACCATACACATATGTAACAGAAACAAGCACGCACAATGCACATCATGACCCAAAATCCAAACAGTCCTAATGGCACCTAACCCAACCCGTTGGATAAGTCAAATAACAGTCAACATAATTCTAATGAAATAAAAGTGGTCAACAAATGATATAACTAAATTTTCATACAATATCCCCAAGACTGGTAGTGCAAGTCATGAGCCACTAAGACTTAGATTTATAAAACTGATATGAAATTAATATAACATCTGTTTGGAATGATCATAAACAGAATTCAAATCTAAAGCTACCAAGTACAAGTGCTAGCCATATCTGGAACGCAAGTACGTCTTCAGTGCCAGCTCTGTCACCCACAACATCTCAGCTCCAAGATCTGCATGCAAGGTGCAGAAGTATAGTATGAGTACAACATATCCCATGTACTCAATAAGTATCCTAACTAACATTGGCGAGGTAATAGAAGTAAGAATTATAAATGACACCCACTATCACCTGTATAGTTCATAATTCCAACAAGTACAAAATAGAAAAGTATGATCAAATCATGAAATCACACATAAAACCACATTGGTGCTCTCAATTTTCTCTATGTGTCCTACTTAGTAACAATCCAACATATAAGGAAGATATGCAAATAAATCAGGTAACAACCAAGGAAATTGCAAGTAAAGATGAAATGCAATAACCAAATATCAATCCATTGGAACGCGCAAACCGATCCAAATAGAATTTGCATCACGGCTCTCAAGCCCACATTAGAATCTCAGTAGCCAAACCAAACTAATAACCAGCTCTCCCAGAGCTCACATCAACCAGAAAGCCGTCAGTTTCTCACAATCTGCGTGTACACTATCAAGAGAGAAATTTGAGAGAGTGACCCTGGGGGATGGATCCATATCCACACGTTGCGGGGACAACTCATGTATTGCAAGGACAACTCACATGCTGCACAGGCAACTCACGTGCAAATAATATCAATATCTGGATTCCCACGGACAACCCCAAGTGATGTACGGATAACTCACATACCAATATCACAATTCGGACGTCGTGATCACATGCTCAATTACACAATCCGCTCGGCATGGTCACGGGCATATATCACAATCCGCCTGGCGTGATCACAGGCAGAACAACACAATCCGTTTGGCGTGGTCACAGGCATAACAACACAATTCGCCCGCCATGGTCACAGGTTTCCAGTCCAAATCATATCACACAAAAAGTATATATGTAAGTATACATGTACCTGATCAAAAAACATCAAATTTCATTATCCTGGACTGGTATAAGTGACATGCTAAGGTGTATGCATGTGCAAGTGTGATATCATAGCTCAAATCAAGTGAATACATCACAAAATAGCAGATATCAAGCTTAATTAGGATATTAACCTCTATGCAACCTCAAACATGGCGCAAATAGATCACAACCTGGGTACAAATAAGAGAAACATCACAACATGAAGCTTAGCGATCAATTTAAGGCATATCATAGCCTAAGCACTACCCCGAGCATGAAAAATACCTTGTGCACGCACATGGGCTTAACTCCTCACATGTACGCCACTCATAGCATGTAGCTATCACAAATAACTCTGCTAACTAGTGCCTCAACCAAGTTTAGGTAAGATACTTACCTCAAGCAAGCAAAACCATATACCGATCAAGCCCAACAATACTCTAGAAATGCCAACCGCGTAAATCAACCTCCGAACGACTCGAAACTAGCCAAAAACAACTCAAAATCATCAAATAATGCCAAAGGAAGTAAACCCAAACTATAAAGGTCTATTTTTTAATCAAATACTCAAAGTCAACCAAAATGTCAACCTAGGCCCGCATCCCAGAATCCGTCAAAACTCACAAATTCCGACAACCCATTCAAATGTGTGTCCAACGATACTAATTTCACTCAAATCCGACTCTGAATCGATGTTCAAATCTCAAATATCCTCTATAGAAAATTTAGACAAGAACTCCCAATTTCTCTTTTTAAATTCATTAATCAAATGCCAAAATCGAAGATGGAATCATGTAATATAATCAAATCCGAGTAAAAAATACTTAACTCAATCCATGTGATGCAAATCCTCTCCAAAATCGCCCAAATCCGAGCTCCCAACTCAAAATGTGATAAAATGAGCTCAAGGTCCGAAATAGAGTACTTTATATCACTGCTCTAGCAATACCCATCGTGAGTCGCAATTGCGAAGAACATACGCCACTGCCCCAAAATGCTCTATTGTTCGCGAGCCTACACACGCGAATGTGATGTCCACAAATATCAATGCTCCGCGAACGTGCCTTATGCCATGCGAACGGTAAGAAGATTTCACCAGCTCCCTATTGCCCAGAGCGAACGCATTTTCACTACGCGAACGCGATACTCAAACCTCCACAACCTATGCGAACGCAGCCATCCAGTCGCGGACGCGATGAAGAAAATCACCCAGCTCCAAACTTAACCTATAGATTCAGAACGCAGCTACATCTTCGCAATCACGAAGAACAACAGAGGCACCAAATATTAGTAGAAACCAACAATGAAATCATCCTCCGAAATGATCCGAAACTCACTCGAGCCCCTCGAGACCCCGTGCGAACATGCCAACAAATCCCAAAATACAACACGAACCTATTCAAGGCCTCAATTAACACATAATAACATCAAAACCATGAATTGCACCTCAAATCAAATTTAATGAACGTTTGAACTTTCAACTTCCAAACCTCGTGCCGAACCATATCAAATCAACTCGGAATGACCTAAAATTTTTCATACATGTTCCAACTAACATAAAAACCAATTCTACTTCTTGGAACAACAATCCGAACCTGATATCATCAAAGTCAACTCCCGCTCAAACTTATGAACCTTCCAAACCTTCAAATTGCCAACTTTCACCAAATTGAGCCAAAACTTTCTAGAAACATCCAAATGCAAATCTGGGCATATGCCCAAGTCCAAAATCACCATCCGGACCTAATGGAACCATAAAAACTCTGATCCGGGGTCAAATACACAAAAGTTAAACTTAGTTAATTCTTCCAACTTTAGGCTTCCTATTTAAGAATCGTTCTTCCAAATCAATTCTGAACAACTCGAAGGCCAAAACTGACCATACACGGAAGTGAAAATGCACCATATGAAGCTACACATGACCTTAAACCACCAAATTGAAGATGGATAGTATAATTCGCTATGAAAGAAAAAAAAATACAATAACAACTACGGTGCAATAAGAAAGTCAACACAAGAGCCATCTTGCTCATATATCGCCACCAGGCCTAAACAGAGCCACAATATGCGGGTGAATAATCAAGTAGTCTCACCATCCATCATAGCATAAGAGAGTAACACATAAAATGGACCAAGGCGTGAATAAGATCAGTTCCATCCAATGCCACTCCATAGAAAAAGTTGAACTGAGTAAGCAAATCCAATCTAATGTAGAATACACATTCTCATTAGGCCTACCGATATGCCCCCAAACCAATTCAAATCACCCAAGATAGGTAAATAACCTTCCAAAAATCCACAGTGACCCCATCCAAGATACATACAATCAGTTGTCTAACCCTTAACACATTTTAACAGACTGCAACCAAAGGAATAGTCTGCCTCTGAGAACATCCAGTCTCTAAACCTCAAGAACACATGAATCTCCATACCTAATCTCTAACTCTCCCACTTAAATGACTGATATGTCACGCATACACAATAACCTCATGAGAAACACTCCTATAAATCTTCCGCGTCAAGAAGTAAAACTGAACATCCACGATTACTAGCCACGCGATTTCTGTAGTACTAGTCAAATATCCATAAATCAATACACAATGCGTCTTATATAACACACACCCTTCTCGGGTGATACAAGATTGTACTAGCATTATCTTAAACATCTGAAATCTCACATGCTATCTAGAACTCATGACCTTCCTTTCGAAACTAAATTGCAACCTTGTCCATTCAATTCCAATGCCTCAGGGATTAGTGTATCTATCATGCCATAATATGTCAATACGAGAATCCCGTTATCAATTCTGAATCACAAGTAGAATAAGCACTCCATCAACAAGAAACCTTACACTTAACTTATTTCAGGAGAAAATCACTACACTCATCAAACTTTCCATACCCGTAGGGGATATCAACATCAAGTCATGGTCAAAACAATCATAACTCTTCGGAATCCCTTTGTACATAACCAAACCATCAGAATCAAATCCCTCTAAACCAACCAAGTCATGTGACTGCCAAATCCAAAAGTATTTCCACAAAACACCCATATAGCCTATCATACCAAAGAGACCGATCATTCAATTACCATACCGATCCAAGCATCTGCTAAATTGACCCAACTTCTTCAGATTCCTCTTGACTTGCCTTTAGGATAGCACTTCTCTTTCCCAGTACACTATGGACCTCAATCAAAACATATTCCAAGTGATCCCAACATGAAACCACGTCGTCCTAAACCAATAAGCCATTTTATTCCTTCTCATGCACCCAATAGTACCTCAAACCAAAATTCCCTCTCTAAATAGTCCTTCTATGAATCTGAAGTTGTTTATTTTATATCTCAATATTACATCGTAGAATCGATAATAATACAAAAATAATCCAAGTCTCTTTCACAATGCGACGCAAATCTCAAATTCTTAGCCATACACCAATCCAAATATCCTTAGGTGCCACATCTTGGATCTTGAACCCGCTAGAACCATCCTCGAGAGTCACCTACTCTGACCTAGTCCTGATGCATAGCCAAACATGTTGAATGGCTAGTGCTCTGTTAGCACGTGAATACCCAAAGAGAAGCAACCGAGCGAATCCTTTCCCATTACACACTACATCAACAAAAGACTACCAAACCCGAGCCATTCCTTAACCTCCATATATCAATAAGGTGAAATACAACACGCATCCAGCAATTTCTTGCTCGAATCAACCTCAAAGTCATCCTCCTCGAGTCATAACTACTCCTCAAGCATCCCAGAGTCCAGAATCTACAACAACACATAACCATGCGACCCAATCATCGATGGTAGGCCCTTTCACTTGGCTTTAAACCACAATCACATAACCTAAGAACCCACAATGCATGCTCCTCCTTAGCTACCATGATCGTACTTTGTTACTCAGCTGAATTTCTCATAAGTATATGTTATACAACCATAACACATCCCAAATTATCAGCCCAAATGCACGCCAACCTCATGATAGTCATGCATTTTCGTCAAGAGATTCAGACTCACATCCTATTACATACATCCCATTTGATCGAAAATAAAACTCTTCAGAGCAACCTCGTAAAAATTCATACAACCTCTAATATTCTCACAAGAGATAGCCCACCTGTGTAGTCTCATGTAGGCATATTTCTATTACCTTGCCATGGGTACTCCCACTATGCAATTCATGAATATTCCCAAGTCTACACTCATCCACAAGCTGTAAGAATATGTTTCATTCTACCAACAACAACTGAAGGTCCACAAACACGTTCAAAACTCAAGACTGTATTGCATACCAAACTGATAATCAAGTATTTATATTCCCTCTTTATTAAAGCAAACCCCTCTCGTCACTTTTGAAAACTCTAAATATAGAAGTCATCACCCATAAATGAAATGCAGAGACTCGGTCAATTGTCCAGCATTACCCAAATCACACCAAGCTACTTCAAAACTTATGGCTACCCTAGCACAAAGTCCATAACCATGTGCTCCCACATCTACTCTGGTATAGCCATAATCCAAAGAAAACCACCTGGTCTCTAATGCTCATACTAGACATGTTGTCAATCCAAACATCACGAGACATATCCAGCAAAGTCCTTCTTTACTCTCCGCCTTCAATAATGCTGCCTTGAATCACGATACATCTATGTATCACCCAGATGAATAAAATACCACAAACATGAGCCTTCTCAAGGATCACCTCCCTCGAACCATCAAAACTAGAAACACAAATTTGACCCTAAAGTCGTAATATACTGTCATCACTAAGGGCCAATCGCAACACTGTATCCCTAAGGACAAGCAAATAGAGACCATTATACTGAAAAGCCTTAATATGATCAAACAAGGATGACTGTGCAACAACACAAACGAGAACTATACTAAGCTTAGAAATACCCAACCTCACAAATCTCTCATCCAAAGCCTGAACATCCATAGCCCAAATGTCTCTACTCCGCTGGAACAAATGCTAAATTCCAAATCATAAACTGAATTATCCTTTTCATGAGGCTTTAACTACTATGAAACATAACCAATAACCCTACCATTTTGCACGAACACCACGCAGAGATCAATGTGTGAAGCATCATAATACATTATGCATAGCTCTGAACCTGTGGGCAACACCAACACCGAGATGAAATGATTAAACCCCACTCCTCAAGTGAAGATAGTATCCTAGTCTCACAACACAGGGAGAAGCATCCCACCTCATATCTGCAACATTATCATAAGTCACTGGTGTCCAACTGATATCGAGTATTCAACATCATATACAAACAAATAGGAAGGAGTTGAAGATATGGGCTTCCAGCTGAAATAGACGTGCATGATAAAGAAATGAAGAAAGAGAAGTTTCCTAATGCCCTATATCCTCTCGAAGATAAGTTCAAATATCTTTGTATCGATTTGTAACTCTAATAAGCCTGCTCATGACTCATGAGAACTACGTGAGCCTAGTGCTCAGATACCAAGCTGTCACGACCTCATTCCCACCAAAGGTCGTGATGGCGCCCAACACTACCGTCGACAAGCCAATAATAACTCAACACTATGTCAGGTAGTTCATAACACTTTGTAAAATAATTGGCAAGATAAATAAGTGAAATTTGTTTAATTATCATGGTAAAATACTAACATCATCATCAAGATTCAAACATGATCAAAATATAAAGTTAAATGTCATAACAGTTATACAACCATGAATAACGGTCTACAATCCTCAAAATTCGGAGTCATAAGTGCATGAGCATTATACTAGAATATACAATACCACTATAACAGTTGTCTAGAATAGAATGTAGACATATATAGTAAATAAATAGGAAGAGGACTCCGTGCTGCAGATTGTAGCAAGCATTTCATCATAAATGCCCTCAACAGTTGCATCTACGCGCCTGTAGGACCACTAGATGAACCTGCCTCATTACCTACACAATTTATGCAAAAGTGTAGTATGAGTACGTAATAACGTGTTCCCAGTAAGTATCTAGTCTAACCTCAAAAAAGTAGTGGAGAGGGGTCGACTTCGACACTTACCAGTGATCCAATAATTAAATATACATGAGAAATAGACAGGTACGAGGCATGGCAAGTAGCAAAAAAGCAGATAAATATGTATAACATGCTTTTTAATAAAAGAACCAAATGCGAAACTGTCAAGTACCAATTACTATCTTGAATGGAATATATGTGACAAATATTAGGTGCAAATACCAAATATGAGTCAAGATGCTGAAGTACGTACTGACTCCCTATTGAAATATTCCACATAATCCTACAGAGACGAACGGTCTGATCCCATGAGAGTGGTGTTAATACGACCAGCCCTGATCCCATATGAATATATTAAAACTTTTGATGGGTCACTAGCCCAACTCACGAATATACGTATGAGTTAAGTAATCATGAAACTTCCAAACAAATAAGTACCACACAGGAGTAAATCCATAAGAGAAAGAATAATTTTCACGGCTTATCAAATAGCACACCAAGTCTCTAGAATAGCAAAGCTCGGTAAACTATGTAAGTCTAGTCTCAGGATAAATCATGAATTAAGGCATTTAAACAGGCAAGATTAACTTAAGTAGTACAACTATATCATGGTATAAGTCTAGGTCTACTCGATGTGCCAAAATCTAGCATACGCACGGATGTTCGTCACCTCGTATGTACTTAGCTCCCATAACACATAGCATAAAGTAGATAGAACATCTACGAGAATATAAGATTAGGCACTAGACTTACCTTGCTTCGAAATTTGATATTGACTCATATGCTTCTCTAACACCTCAAACCAACGCTGAACAACCCAAAACTAGTCAAAGAACATTCAAACCAGTCAAAACATACTCAAGAATCCAATATTTATCAATTAGAAACAATTCTCAACCCCGCACAAAAAATCAACAAAAGTCAACCCCGGGCTCGAGCACCCGGATTCCGAAAATTCTCAAAAATAGATTTTACCCATAGCCACTGCAAACTCAAATATATAACTTGTTCTCTAATCCTTATCTAATTTCGTTGTAAAATTCTCTTATTACCAAATTTTAGGTTTCTACCAAAATCCCATAATTTCCAACAGTTCCTACCAATTTTGATGTTAAATTCCATATAAAATTCATGTATTTAGCTCAAAACAAGTTGGAATAATTTACCTTGTAATAGATGACAAAAACGGTCTTCAAGAATCACCCCATATCACCTTTGAAATTAGAGAAATGAGATAAAATGAGTTAAGTTCCAACTTATAAGTCTACCCAGGTACTACCCTTTGCGAATGTGGCACGTGCCTTGCATTCAAATCTGCTTCTGCCAAAAGTTCCTCTTCATTATCGTGTAACTCCACTCGTGAACATGATGCCTTAACCGCAGCCTTACGCGAATGCGACCCTGCCTTCACAAACGTGAAGGCCAAACCTCCAGTTCCTATCTCCTTCATCGCGAACGTGACTCCCTAAGCGCGAATGCAAAGCTCAACTACCAAAAGCCTTTATGAATGCGGCTCACCCAGCGCGAACGTGAAGCAGATATGATCTACAGCCCAACTCATTCATCGCGAACGCGAGACACCCCTCGCGAATGCAATGAACACCAGACACTAGAAAATCAGCCAATTATAAGCATGCTCTAGGTGGTCTGAAACTCACCCGAGCTACCCAGGACCCCATCCAATCACTCACGCAAGTCCATAAACATAACTCGACCTACTCGAAGACTCAAAAAACATAAAATAACATCACAACCAAGAATTGCACCCTTAACCAAAAAAATCCAAACTTTCAACTTCTTTAAACTAATGTTGAACGCGAAGAATCAAACTTAGAAATAAATTTCACACACAAGTCCAATATGACAATACGAACCTATTCCAAGGCTCGAAATACTAAACGAGATCCGATATCATCAAAGTCCACTCCAAGTCAAAATTAGACAATTTTAAAACCTTCAAAATATCAACTTTTGGCAATTACCGTAGAAATTTATCTAGGAACCTCAGAAATCAAATTAGGACATATGACCAAGTCCAAAATTACTATTCGGGCCTATCGAAACTATTAAAGCTTCGATCTGAGGTCATTTACACAATAAAGTCAAACTTGGTCAGCTCTTCTAACTTAAATCTTCCAAATCAATCTTGAACCTCTCGAACATTAAAAGCAACTATGCACGCAAGTCATAATGCATAATTTGAAGTAACTCAAGGTCGCAAACCACCAAACAAAAATACTAAAGCTCTATATGACCGGTCGGGTCATTAAATAGGGTGGCCCAAGGTTGATTTGGATCTTCTATTTGAAAGTTGGAATTTTAAGCTTAAGAAAGTTTTGAAGATTTTGGTTTGATGCGCGATTCTTATTTTTGATGTAGTTATTCATGTGTCGAGACTTTGGACAAGTTCGTGGAAGGTATATAGACTAGTTAGTATGTTCGGATAGGATCCCGAGAGGCTTGGGTGAGTTTCAGAGTGGTTTCAGATCATTTTGGACCGTTTTGAAATTGCAGGGTTTTGCTGGTATCAGATGTTCATCGCATATGGAAGGAAGGATTGCTTTCACGAAGAAAAGAGTGGATTGGAGGTTTTTTTGTGTGTTCGCAAGTGGTGGTCCGCGTTCGTGAAGAAGGAGAGTGACTGGTGGGGCTCTTACCCACGCGATCGCGAGGGTAGGTAAGTATTCGCAAAGGAGAATGGTGTGTTGGCTTATGCGATCGTGAACGTGCTACCGTATTTGTGAAGAAGCTTGGTAGGCAGCAGAATGTTGTGCTTCGCAAATGCGAGGCTTGAGGCTGCGTTCGCAATGAAGAATGTTGGCAGAGATATATTTTGTCTAGAAGTTTGGAAAATTGCTTATTTTTCACTATTTTGTATTTTGGAGAAGGAGAAGAGGTGATTTTGGAGATGAATTTCACCCATACCTTGAGGGTAAGTAATTTCTACTTGATTTTGATCATATCCTGATTCTCCATGGATTTCTATACCTAAAATATAGAATTTTAAAGTGAAATTTAGAATTTTTGTCTACAACTTAAGAGAGTGTATTTTAGGATTTTTAATACTGATTTGGACTCAAATTTAAAATCTAATTACATATTTGGACTCGACAGCTTATGGATCATCAGGATTTGGTATTGATTTTTAATTTTGTGCATGCGTACCCGGTTGACTTTTGTTAACTTTTTGAAAAATCTTCAAAGATCAAAGCTTTATTGATTATGATTGCTTCCTATAGCATTCTTTCACTTCCTTGGATTATGTTTGGCTTGGATTTGTGTGATTGGAGGTTAAGAACGAGGTTTAGACATGATTTTGGGTTGATGATGTCCAGATAAAGTTAGTATCTTTTTTAACCTTGAGTTAAAGGAATATTTTCTAAGAATTGATTTTGTATACTATTTGTTATGTGTTAGGGTGATGATATGGGAGGTAACGAGCATATATGCTGGTGTCATGGTTTACTCATGCTCGGGGTAGATGTTAGACTACTTATGCTTTGACTTTGTAACATGTGCTACTTATGACATGCTTTAGTTATCGATATGACTACTTGAGCTCTCTTAATAATGCTAGAGGTATGTTTAGGCTCGAGGTTCCTTGTTGATCATAACAAGCTATTTTTGACACGACGTATTACATTCTCCAATCATGACATCTTTTAATTGACATATGACTACGTGGTCATCCTTATTCATGCTAGAGATATTATTTTAGGTTTATGATTACTTATTCGGACATGATGACTTATTCTTGATACGTTGAGCTATGTTATTTAGCCATAGTTATACATTACCAATACATCAACATATTTACTCCTTATGTCCTTGTGCACCATTCATATATCATCTCAGATACACATGCATACATCCTACATATGGATATAATGCTATAAGTTGAGTTAGGGCATGATGGCACATACCGTGCGAGTTGATATGATTTTAATACTGTGAGATGCTTTAGCACATTAAGACTTGTTAGCGGATTGAGTTGTTATAGCACGTGAGATATCGATACGGGTTATTATAGTTGGATCAGGTTGTGCGTTGTAACGGTATTCTAGTTGGATCAGGTTTACGCTGCAACATCACTTAGATATGGATTCGTCCATTCGGAGTCAGGTGATTACCTGTGTTACTTTGAGCCATGTGAGCGTAGACACATAGATTTGTGCTTAGTGAGGGGCAGTTATGTGAGGAACTCGTACCGTACTGAGTGTGTGTGATTGTGTTGGACACTTGTGTCAGGCATACATCGTGTGTTGAGTGATTGGGAATTGGTATTAGTTCAGTAGAAAGGATTGAGTCTTGAGCATGCATTGACATCTTAAACTCATGTAAAAATATTTATATCTATATATACATTATTGGCATATGCACATTCATGCATTTTTCATATGCGTGGGATTTGCAAGCAGATTGTTAGACACCTGAAGAGTGTCAGATTTGATGTACATGTAGAGTCTTTATCATGCATTGACATTAGACTCATATTGAAGCATTCGTATAAGTGTTATTTGAAAATATCTAAGAAAATGGACCTTTAACATGCATAGTCCCTTTTGTGATCATGTAAAATGATTTGAGTTAGAGCTACTTGATGTAAATTTTTTTGATATCGAAGTTGGTGCATTTGTACATGCTTTGATCTGGTTATTTGAAAAGCATGTTTATTACCTTCTTCTTGAATTGTGCATGTTATTGTTGACATCCGATGTTATTTGGCTATTTTGTGGATATTTTCCTGTTATTTTACATACTTATGAGTTGCACAGGTTATATAAAGTAAGTATCTTTTGGCTAAACCTAGTCACTACTTTGTTGGAGTTAGTATTGATACTCACCTTATTACATGGGATCAATTGTACTCATAATACACTTCTGCACCTTGCATGCAAATTTTGGTGATGAGCCATTGTAGATAACAAAGGCTAGCATTAAAGATGTACCAGCATTCCTGTTGCAAGCTACCATTTACCTCATGGTAGATTAGGACTTATATTTCTGTTTATGTATATTTCAAACAGATGATATAATCTTTCTTCATATCAGTGTTGTATTCTTATTCTTAGTCGCATATGATTTGTATTACCAGTCCTTGGGATAGTTGTATCGATTTTTGCAATCATATTTATTATTTAATTGATAAAAAATTTTCGAGTTGCGTTATATGATAGTTGGATTACCCAGCAGGTTGGGTTAGGTACAATCACAACTTGGTAGATTTTAGGTCGTGGCAGTCGCTATCACGAAGGGCATTTGATCTAGTGAGCTTTGCGATCACGTGGGAAGTGTCGCGATCGTGATTAATAAATCCCAGAAAGTATAAAAAATAAGTTTCGGGATTTCTAGCTTATTTTCTCCATAATTTTAAGCCCAAAACTCTGAAGTGAGGCGATTTTTGAAGAGAATTTTCACCCAAGTTTGAGGGTAAGTATTTATAACTCACTTTTGATTGTATATCATATTTTCCCATTGATTTTTACGTCGAGGTCGAGAACGTTAAAGAGGAAAAAGCGAGTTTTGGAGAAAAGTTAGAAAATAAATTTTTGGGAATTTGAGCATGAATTGAAGTCAGATTTTGATATAAATCATATATTAGGTGTCACGACCCAAAATCCAACTAGTCGTGATGGCACCTGACCCAACCCGCTAGGTAAGCCAATTATCAATTATCTAATTCCAATGAAATTAATAAGGCAATTTAAAAGAAAATAGATAAAACCAACACATTTCCTCAAGAGCTGGTAGTACAAATCATGAGCTTCTAAGAATAGAGTATACAAAGCTGGTATAAAGTAAATACATCTTCTGTTTAAAAAGTACATAAACAGAGTTTTTATAAATCTAAGGTAACCATGAATAAGAGGCAACTAAGGAGTAACTCAGAGATAAAATGGTCAGCTAAATCATGACTTCTAAAAATAGTTCTTCCTTTCAAGTACATCAGTGAAAACCCAAATTGTTTACCGAAGTTGCCAAAAATATGAATAAGTTTGAAAACAATAATTTTCCCAAAATCCTTTCAATAATAAATGAGATGTTTCATTTTCTTTCAAGATAACTCGTGTAAAATAAATGTATCACTATGCCCATTTGTCAACATGTGTGAGAATTCATGAATGATGTGATATTGTACAGTATAAGGAAAAATACATCTCTATGCATGTACGTCAAATATGCATGTCAATACGATGCAACTCAGTGATAAAATCATATACATACTCTCAGAGTATCATTTCACTCAGTCCTCCTAATCACTCAGTCATCCCAGTCACTCAGTCCTCACAGTCACTCAGTCCTCACAATCGCTCGACACTCGCACTCGGCACTCGGCACTCGCACTCAGTAGGTACATGCGCTCACTGGGGTTGTGTACAGACTCTGGAGGGGCTCATTCAACCCAAGCGCTATAATCTGCACGGATAACTCACGTGCTTCACGGACAACTCACTTGCTATAATAATATCTGGATCCGCACGAACAACTCACGTGATGCACGTACAACTCACGTGCTATATTAATATCTGCATCCGTACGGACAACTCACGTACTGCACGGACAACTCACGTACAATAATAATATCTGGATCCGCACGGACAACTCACATGCTATAATAAGCCAATGTGGCTTGTTGCGACGTGCAGCCCGATCCCATAATTATCCTCACAGTCAGGCCCTCGACCTCACTCTGTCATCAATCTCTCCAGTCTCTCGGGCTCACAATGTCATGAAAATCAGCCCAAAAATGATGATATGATGTATCAATAAATAGCAACAGAGACTAAGAGATGATATGAAATGAATGAACATGACTGAGTATGAAATTTCATTTTAAACAATTAATTTAACAGCAATATGACCTCTGTGGGTCTCAATAATAGTGGCACATAGCCTCATCATTATTTTTAACATGATTCTCAGCTCAAGTTCTTTAACACATAAAACTACATAGAAAATGCCAAGATTATTTGACTACAAAATTTCACAGAACTAATTACGTCACAATTTCTATAGTGCACGCCCACACGCCCATCACCTAGCATGTGCGTCACCTCCAAACAATTCACATAATACATATATTCAAAGTTCATACCCTCAGCTCCAAGATTAGAAGAGTTCCTTACCTCGAACAAGCCAAATCCAATTTCGAGCAAGCTAAGCAATGCTCCAGAAATTCCATTCTCTGCATATCAACTTCCAAACGGCTCGAATCTAGTCACAATTAATTTGATTCAACCCGCAAAAATTATAGGAATTAATTCCATATCAAAATACTAATATTTTTCACAAAATCTAAAATTACGCCCCAAAAATTACCTGCGGGGCCCACGTCTCGAAATCCGATGAAACTCACAAAATATGACAACCCATCCAATTACAAGTTCAACCATACTAATTTCACTCAAATCCGACTCCGAACCGGTATTCAAAACTCGAAAAATTTGTTTTGTGACGTTATAGAAATTTCCTTCGATTTCTCTTGAAGATTTGATAATCTTACTCCAAAAATGAAGATTAATTCATGAAACATAATCACAAGGGAGTCAAGAACACTTACCCCAAAATGTGTGGAAACATTCCTCTCCAAAATCGCCCAAACCGAGCTCCAAAATCCAAAAAATGGGTGAAAAATCGCGAACCCTCGAACTTAAAGGGTTCTGTCCAGTTAATCCGCATCTGCGGACAATATTTTCTCACCTGCGCCACCGCTTGTGCGAGCAAAACGTCGCATTTGCGAACTTCACTCGCCTACCCAGTTTGCGCATCTGCGAGAGCACCATCGCATTTGCGAGGCCGCATCTGCGAGAAAGACATCGCATATGCGAAAATGCTCAGCTTCCATCCATCTCGCTCTTGCGTCTAACTCGTCGCACCTGCGACCATCGCACCTGCGACTCCATTTCCGCAGGTGCAGAAACACCAGAACCAGCATACCTCCAGAAATTCTTCAACTTCGAACCTTGGTCCGTTAACCACCCGAACTTGCAGCCCGAGGTCCCCGGGACCTCAACCAAACATACCAACAAGTCTTATACCCCAATAAGAACCTAGTTGAACTCTCAAATCACCTCAAACAACTTCAAAAATACAAACTACACACGGATTCAAGCCTAATGAATTTCAAAATTTCCAAATTCTATAAACGACGCTGAAACCTATCAAATCACGTCCAATTGACCTCACGTTTTGCACACAAGTCACATTTCACATTACGGACCTATTCCAATTTCCAGAATCGGATTCCGACCTCGATATCAAAAAGTCAACCCCTCAGTCAAACTTCCCAAAATTTTAACTTTCACCATTTCAAGCCTAATTCCAGTACGGACCTCTAAATAATTTTTCAGACACGCTCCTAAGTCCAAAATCACGATACGGAGCTACTGGAATCATCAGAATTCGAATTCGAGGTCGTTTACACATAGATCAACATCCGGTCGACTTTACCAACTTAAGCTTTCCATTTAAGAGACTAAGTATCTCATTTCATTTTCAATTCTCTCCGGACTCGAACTAATGAACCCGATAAGTCATACAACAGCTATAAAGCACAAACGGAGCAGTACATGGGGGGAATGGGGCTGAAATGCTCAAAATGACCGGCCGGGTCGCTACATTCTCCCCCACTTAAACATACGTCCGTCCTCGAATGTGCCAAGAGCTGTTTCCAAGCCATCAAATCACTATTCCATATTACCACGCACGTACCCGGGGGTGATCCCACGTCACCCTATTCCATATAGGCCTGACAACGCAACAAACTGAGAATTCATTGATTTAACCTTAGCCCAAAAACCTTGGAATTCAATTCCCAACCTTTAGAATTTCTTTTCAAGACACGAATCTCACAGTTACACACTATATAAGTCGGAACAAGCTGCATCGAGCTATAACTATAACCACAGATATAATCACCCAGCATATTACATAACTCGCATGTTCATAGCATCATTCCTGATCACAGTAACTACTTCAAACCAACCAAGTACTAGCATTAAACCCCATATCGAACAAAACCTCATTCTAACACCTTTGTACATTGTTGATAATAAAAGAAACACGTAGAATCTCGTAACCCCTTATCAGATCAACAAGTCATGGAGCTCTCTCGCCCCAACCAAAACCATAATCCCCTTTTTAGCCGACTTTCATTGTCATCTTCCCAAATATACCGTAATCAAATCTGATAGTATCCATTCTGGGTCCAATGACCTTATATTATTAAACACAACTATCCCACAGATATGCCACACCAATATAACTCAGAGCCACAAACGGTGCCATCAGTGCGCCAATACGCAATAATTCAAATGTACTCAGTCATGAAAAATGACTCAAATGAGAGAACTGCCCCGCAAGATTAACAAGTACCGCCACAATGAAATGCTGAAAATACATCACACATCGTAGAACCATCACACGATTCTAACATAAGGTTCATACCTTATATAACTCTGCTGCAATGCGTGACCCCATCCAAACGCTGGTCCATATTATATACCTCGAGCCACCCTGCTCAAAATCAATAACCACGGAGAGGCAAATGACACAATTCCACACAAAACCTGAAAGAACATAGCCAACATGAAATCAATCATGCAATACCCAAATACTCATCTCGCTCAAATTCTACCATAAGGCCCCCAATAAAACCGCACCATATGTGCACATAACCAATGAATCACAACTCTTCATAGCATAAAGGAGTAACTCACGGATCATTTCAGAACAGGAATAAGCTCAACATCAACTGAATGGCACATTCTTCGACAATAGTAGTATGTGACCAACCAATCCGACTCGCTGTATAATACACCTCCTAATTGGGCCTACCAATGGACCCCCAAATCAATTCTAGTCACCCACAGTAGATAAATAACCCTCCAAAAATTCACAACGACGGAGTCATAATACATACCATTATCTGGCTAGCTTCGGCCACGACTTCACAGTCCGCAACCATGAAACAATCTACTCCAAATCCATAGAACACACGAATCACTATTTCTAATTCCATCTCTACCGCCCGAATGTCTAACACATCTCTCATACACTATCATCCCACGAGGAATATTTCTCCTATTCTTTTGTGCCACATAGCAATAATTTGAATATCAGCAGTCTATCAACCAACTGAGTACTGCAATACCGATGAACATCCGTAAGTTAAAACACAACGCGCCTTCTAAAATGCATACCCTTATATGGAATTACCGAGCAGTTATAACATTTATCGAAATATTTGAAACTGACCATGATGTCCAACATTCGTTACCTTCTCTTCAAGACTGAACTGTCACCTTGTACATGTAAATCCTAATCCCGCACAACATACTATATCTATTATGCCATCATGTGACAAGCACAAGAATCCCATTATCAACTCTGAGTCACTAGAAAATTACACACCTGGTTAGTTAGAAACCTTCCTCTTGCTTCCTTCCGAGAAGAAATCACAATACACAACACGTTTCCCACACCGGTTCAAACCATGGTAGAAACCATCAAGAATACTGTGGAATCCATTTGCACATAATCAAGCCATGCAAGTCACCAAACCCAAGAATATTTCCACCAAAACATCTGTAAAGTCTTACCACATCGTAATTACCCAAAGGACCGATCCTACCATTACCATACGGGTCCAGTCTACTACCCAGTTGTCCTATTTCCCTGAGTCCCTTCCGAATTTGTCTTCAGATTGATACTTCTCCTTGCTAAAACACCACGATCTTTAACCACAACTCACTATAAGACACCCTAACATAAAACCACGCTGCCCTAAGTCCCATAAGTCGATGTATTCTTCTTAAGTACCCCAAAAGCACCACAAACGAGACATCCACTCTGAAAGACCTTATGTGAATTTAAAATTGTTCCTCTTCCCTTTCTTATACTAAAATGTAGAATCTATAGTCATACAGTATCACCGCAAATCTCGACACCACCCAATGTAAATATCTGATTCTAGCGATATACGAATCCGAAAATTTTTCAAGTGCCACTTATACATTTTTTAATCCATTAGCACCTCCCCGAGAGTCACTCATTTTGCTCAAATCTAAAAATTGCACCGCCCAAACGGGCCTAAAGACACGTGCCCCATTAGCACAGCACTACTCAAAGAAGTAACTCTGCCTTAATACCACCGATCAAATTCATACTCTGTGCACTACATCCTTCAGAAATAACAACGCACTCATCCCATGATTTTACTATACTCCTAAAGTGCCATAACCCGTATCCAGAAATTCCCTTACTTGAGTCATTTTCGAACTCCACCTCTGCAAGTCATCATTGATTCCCAAGTATAATTCAAACCAAACTAAAATTTAACACATAACCATCAATTAAATTGTCAATAGTAGACTCCCTCACTTGGCTCAAAGCCATAAATTTAAACACTCGATAACTCAAAATACCCATACTCTATTACTGTCATAATACTGCAGTTAGTTCAACTAAAATTCTTCTCAAGTTCATACAACGTCAACCATAAAAATACCTCAATCATCCGCTAAGCTCGTATTTATCCTCTTAACACTCAAGTCAACTTTTTCAACCAGATTCAGATTCAAATATCAACACATATGCCCCGTCGGCAGAAAAGAAACTCTCTACTCACATTATAAGGAATACACCTACGTAGATTACTCCGCAGGAGATAACCCACCTGCTTAACCTGAAATTAGTATCTGGTTATAACCTTTCGCAGTTACAATTACTATGAGATCACTTAATCTTTCCGAGTCCAAACTCATTAACCAGACATGAGAATTTAATTTGTCCCAAAATTTAACAATCATGAAAGATCCTTCAAAACATTCACACTTGAGACTGTACGTCACATCAAAACGAAAATCAAGTACCCAATGTCCTTCCTTTATCCAAGGAAACACTTCTCGTCATATTCAAATCATCTTAACAAATCCTGCAATTACATCATACTCATCACAAAGCCATTCCACCGCTCATCGAGCCATAAATTCCACTCGTAGGGACATTACCGAACATATGAGTCCAAATGTACAAGTTACGACTGATGCTACCGAGCTTAAGCTGCCGTCTAACCATGGCCTCAAGTCCTCCAGGCTGGCCCATCACCAAAACACATAATACACATCTCGAACCTCGTTCATAGAATCACACGCCGGCGATGCACAGCTGATACCGAGCGATTATGTGTGCATACGAATATGTGGAAGAAATTCAAAGAGTTATGTCTCAAGCTGAATCAATTCCGCCCGATAAGAAAGAAAGATGGGAAGTATATATCCTAAATGCCCTGTAGCCTCTCGAAGATAAGTATGGATGCCATCATACCGATCTGCAAGACTCTACTAGACACTTGCTCATGACTTGTAGAACCTATGAACCTAGAGCTCTGATACCACCTTGTCACGACCCAAAATCCAACTAGTCGTGATGGCACCTAACCCAACCCGCTAGGTAAGCCAATTACCAATTATCCTATTCCAATAAAATTAATAAGGCAATTTAAAAGAAAATAGATAAAACTAATACATTTCCCCAAGAACTGATAGTACAAATCATGAGCTTCTAAGAATAGAGTATACAAAGCTGGTATGAAGTAAATACATCTTCTTTTTTAAAAGTACATAAACAAAGTTTTTATAAATCTAATGCTACCTTGAACAAGAGGCAGCTACAATAGGAACACAGGTACATCTTCAAATCTGGAAACCATCGAGCATAGCAACAACAGCAGCCAACATCTACACGTAATGTGCAGAAGTGTAGTATCAGTACAACCGACCCCATGTACTGAGTAAGTAACAAACCTAACCTTAGGTTGAAAGCAGTGACGAGCTTTTACCAAGGTCGGGTCCAAAACCAATAGTCCATAACAGTCCATAACAATGTAAGGCAAATAATACAAGAAGTAACTCAGAGATAAAATGCTCAGCTAAATCATGACTTCTAATATAGTTCTTCCTTTCAAGTACATCAGTGAAAATCAAAATCGTTTACCGAAGTTGCCAAAAATATGAATAAGTTTGAAAACAATAATTTTTCCAAAATCCTTTCAATAATAAATGAGATGTTTCATTTTCTTTCTAGATAACTCGTGTAAAACAAATGCATCACTATGCCCATCTGTCAATATGTGTGAGAAATCATGAATGATGTGATACTGTACATCATGAGAAAAAATACATCTCTATGCCTGTACGTCAAATGTGTATGTCAATGCGATGCAACTCAGTGATAAAATCATATGCATACTCTCAGAGTATCATTTCACTCAGTCCTCCCAATCACTCAGTCCTCCCAGTCACTTAGTCCTCACAGTCACTCAGTCCTCATAATCACTCGGCACTCGGCTCTTGCACTCAGCAGGTATCTACATTAACTGGGGGTGTGTACAGACTCCAGAGGGGCTCATTCAGCCCAAGCGCTATAATCTGCACGGACAACTCACGTGCTTCACGGACAACTCACGTGCTATAATAATATCTGGATTCGCACGAACAATTCACGTGATGCACGTACAACTCACGTGCTATATTAATATCTGCATCCGTACGGACAACTCACGTACTGCACGGACAACTCACGTGCTATAATAATATCTGGATCCGCACAGACAACTCATATGCTATAATAAGCCAATGTGGCTTGTTGCGGCGTGTAGCCCGATCCCATAATTATCCTCACAGTCAGGCCCTCGGCCTCACTCTGTCATCAATCTCTCCAGTCTCTCGGGCTCATAATGTCATGAAAATCATCCCAAAAATGATGATATGATGTATCAATAAATAGCAACAGAGACTAAGAGATGATATGAAATGAATGAACATGACTGAGTATGAAATTTCATTTTAAACAATTAATTTAACAGCAATATGACCTCTGTGGGTCTCAATAATAGTGGCACATAGCCTCATCATTATTTTTAACATGATTCTCAGCTCAAGTTCTTTAACACATAAAACTACATAGAAAATGCCAAGATTATTTGACTATAAAATTTCACATAACTAATTACGTCACAATTTCTATAGTGCACGCCCAAACGCCCATCACCTAGTATGTGCGTCACCTCCAAACAATTCACATAATACATATATTCAAAGTTCATACCCTCAGCTCCAAGATTAGAAGAGTTCCTTACCTCGAACAAGCCAAATTCAATTTCGAGCAAGCTAAGCAATGCTCCAGAAATTTCATTCTGCGCATATCAACTTTCAAACGGCTCGAATCTAGTCACAATTAATTTGATTCAGCCCACAAAAATTATAGGAATTAATTCCATATCAAAATACAAATATTTTCCACAAAATCTGAAATTACGCTACAAAAATCACCCGCGGGGCCCACGTCTCGAAATCTGATGAAACTTACAAAATACGATAACTCATCCAATTACAAGTTCAACCATACTAATTTTACTCAAATCCGACTCCGAACCGGTATTCAAAACTCAAAAAATTTGTTTTGTGACATTATAGAAATTTTCTTCGATTTCTCTTGAAGATTCGATAATCTTACACCAGAAATGAAGATTAATTCATGAAATATAATCACAAGGGAGTCAAGAACACTTACCCCAAGATGTGTGGAAAACTTCCTTTCCAAAATCGCCCAAACCGAGCTCCAAAATCCAAAAAATGGGTGAAAATTCGCGAACCCTCGAACTTAAAGGGTTTTGTCCAGTTAATCCGCATCTACGGACAATATTTGCGCACCTGCGCCTCCGCTTATGCGAGCAAAAGGTCGCATTTGCGGACTTCACTCGCCTGCCGCATCTGCGAGGGCACCATCGCATTTGCGAGGCCGCATCTGCGGGAAAGACATCGCAGATGCAAAAATCCTCAGCTTCTAGCCATCTCGCTCCTGCACCTAATTCATCGCACATGCGAGTCCATTTCTGCAGGTGCGAAAACACCAGAACCAGCATACCTCCAGAAATTCTTCAACTTCGAACCTTGGTCTATTAACCACCAGAACTTGCAACCCGAGGTCCTCGGGACCTCAACCAAACATACCAACAAGTCTTATATCCCAATACAAACCTAGCTGAACTCTCAAATCACCTCAAACAACTTCAATAATACGAACTACACACGGATTCAAGCCTAATGAATTTCAAAATTTCCAAATTCTACAAACGACGCCGAAACCTATCAAATCACGTCCGATTGACCTCAAATTTTGAACACAAGTCACATTTCACATTACGGACCTATTCCAATTTCTAGAATCGGATTCCGACCCTGATATCAAAAAGTCAACCCCTTGGTCAAACTTTCCAAATATTTAACTTTCTCTATTTCAAGCCTAATTCCACTACGGACCTCCAAAAAACTTTTCGGACATGCTCCTAAGTCCAAAATCACCCATACGGAGCTACTGGAATCATCAGAATTTGAATCCGAGGTCTTTTACATATAGATCAACATCTGATCGACTTTTCTAACTTAAGCTTTCTATTTAAGATACTAAGTATCTCATTTCATTCTAAATTATCTCCGGACTCGAACTAACTAGCTCGATAAGTTATACAATAGCTATAAAGCACAAACGGAGCAGTACATGAGGGAACGGGGCTGAAATGATCAAAACGACCGACCGGATCGTTACATTAGGACTCGGGGATGGATGAGTCATCGAATTTTGTATTCAATTTCGTATTCGATAATGTGAGCCAAGGTGGACTATTTATTGAATTTTCTAAATTGAGTTCATTTAAGTAATGTTTTGCTAAGATACAAGTCAGTTTGAGGTGAATTTCCAAAGGAAAAAAATTCTAGATGATAGAGTGTCCATGGAAGAGGCAAGGCTCTTGTCTAGCCTTGTTAAGAAGGATTTTTTCCCAAAGGTGACTTATGTGCTATATATTAATTGATTTGGGAGTTACGTATATGCGAGGTGATGAGTGTATATGCGTGAGTTAGGTTTTGACCATGTCCATGTAGATTTAGGCTTACATAATGTCTTGTATGAACTATGTGAGTTGTTTATACTTGTTTTATTTGACTTGATAACTACGTGACTAATCTTATTCATATTAGAAACCGTGCCTAGGCTTATGACTTGATGATTTGGGCATCACGAATTACTTTTGGTATGTGGAGCTTTATGATTAGCCGTGTCTGTACCCTTGCCTTATTTGATTTATAATTTGGTGACTACGTGGCTATCTTATTCATGTTAGAAAGCATGCATAGGCTTATTATTCGTTGATTCGGCTATGATGATCGATATTTGCTATATTGAGCCACGTGATATATGATTGAGCCATAGAATTATTCCACGCTTGGATTTGGATTAGTCCCTCTAGATTGAGGTGATCACCCATGCTACATTGGGCCTTGAGAGCGTAGGCACATAGATTTGTGTCGGTAGTACATGGATTTGTATTGGGTGCGTGGATTTGCATGATTTGCATTGAGAGATTAAGACTTGTATTGGGTACATAGATTTGTACCAGGTTGTGATGGAAGATTGAGCCTTGAGCATGCATAGACATCCTAGACTACGGTGGAAGAATTCTTATAAAATGCTAATTTATGCATATCATCTTTATATGCACAGTTGATGTATTTGGCTCATATTTGATTTCTTGTACCTGCAAAACATGCCAAAATTGCATTTGACTGAGTTCTTATCATGTGCACATGCCTGATGATAATATGCTTTATTTTATGTGTTATTTATGCTTAAATTGATCATATATCGCTAGTAAGTGTCATTATCGACCCTTCGCCACTACTCCTTTGAGGTTAGACTTGATACTTACTGAGTACATAAGATCGGTTATACTTATACTATACTTCTGCACCCTGTATGCAGATTCAGACATTTGTACTAGTGAAGTTCAGGAGGGTACCTAGTAGCTATTTATCAAAAGACTCGAGGTAGTACTGCATGAGCATTCACAATCCCTTGAAGCCAGTTTTTCCTTATTTTGTATTGTACATCATTTAAGATAATATTGTATTTTCCAAAGTTTGAGTTGTATTATTCACAAATACTCATGTACTCAGTGACACCGAGTTTGGGAGTTGTATTATCAGATGTTTATGGATTTATGCTATCATTATTGATATTTGAGATCATTTTCACTTTTAATTATAATTTGCACCTAAGAAAGGATTTAAATTTGCTTTTATAAATAATGTTATGTGTTATCTTGTCTAGCAAGTGGAGTTATGTCTCATCATGACCTATTATAGTTTTTCATTGTGACAAGTTAGTATCAAAGCGTTAGGTTCTAAGGGTCTCACGAGTCATGAGTGATATGAGTGGGTCTAATAGAGTCTTGCGTATTAGTATGGAGGCATTTGCGCTTATCTTCGAGAGGCAGCAAGGCTTTAGGAAAGTTCTGTTTCTACACTATTTATCGTGTTGTTGATTTTGTTCCGAGTTTGAATCTTTCTTTTCTATTCTCTCACAAATGGTGAGAACGCGCTCGCAGTGACAGTGGGTGATCGGAAGCAAGTACCTCCGACTAGAGTGGAGAGAGGTAGGGCCCAGAGTAGGGCTGGAGCTCCTACTAGAGGTTGTACAGGAGCACCTAGAGAAGGAGCATCCGCTGGAGCTCGTTGGCGTCTGAGAGGTGTGTCAGCAGACCCACCAGTGGATAGAGGCTGATTTGATTGATGATGAGATTAAGGTACGAGACTCAGTTTAGGTCCTAACGGGGCTATTGCTGTATCAGTTTTTTGGGAGTCTATGACTAGGTGTTGAGTGTTACTGATACCATAGTCTAAGTCGTGGTTCAAGTGGCATGGCGACTTCTCATGCGGGAAGGGGAGTTCAGATACAGGCCATATGCATTCCGGAGCATGTTGCCCCCATGTTTCAGACTGTAAGTGTAGTACCGATTGGTGGTGTTCAGACCATTGTAGCGGCTCGACCAGTAGGCCCGCTATATCGGCAAAGGAGCAGAAGAGATGGATAGATTTCAGAAGTTGCATCCCCTCATTTTAATGATGAGTCCACAGAGGTTAAATATGATTTTCTCTCTGAAGATGCATAACCCGCTGCAAGCTGTTTTGCTTCACTTATATAGGATCCGTTGGTGGTAGGGTTAGATATTTGAGCGCACTTCTGAAAAATCTTCCACACATAGACAATGAAGGAAGTAAAAATATTTTCTCTTTTGACTATTTCTCCGTTTTACTATTTCTTTTCTACAAACTTAGCTTATAATATTGGAACAATAAACTGCAAGATTCTCTCCAAATGTATGTTGCTTCCAGGTCATCCTTTCTTGAAATAATACAGTGTCTTGCACGAAAGTGAAATCTGCTCTAGCTAGTATTTTAGTGCTGAAGACAATTGTCAGGACCAGGGTCTTAGCAACATATTTATTAATCATCAAAACTCAATTTTCATTATCTATAAGTACTTCACATACAATTTTACAAAATGATGAAGCCTGAAAGAGAGATTGAGGACAATTGTTTGTCATTGAAGAAGTCTGATATACCATTCAGTAGAAATGCATCTTACACAAAGTTCAATTAAAAATGTAACAGAATGTTTAGCTTAGACTCACATATACTCCATCTAAACTGGGTTGTACAAACCGAATCGGAAAACCGTACCAAACTAAAAAGTCAAACCAAACAGATTAAAAAATCCGACTAACTAGGCTTGGTTTGATTTGGTTTGGTATTGAGTAAAAAAATATGAACCAAACCAACATATACATATATAATTTTTATATGTACTTTTAAGATTTTATATAGAATTTTCTTTAAAAAATGACTAGAAATATTTGGGATTCTCTTATGGAATATAATATTTAATAGAATATAAAGTGCTCCATATTTATTAGCCTTAAATAATAGGTTGTATGATCACTTTCTTATCAAGTGTTACTGAAATGCATCAATCTCCTTGTTCTTCCATAATCATATGTCAAGATATATTAAATTCTTGTATCTTTTTCGAATTTGAAGTGGTTATTATTATTTAGATATCATTTTGATTTTTATGTTTAAATACTAAATTCGATAAACCTTGAAAGTGTATATCAACAAAAAATTACTGTGAGACGACTAAAAAAATAACTATCATGTGTTACTAAGAAAATTTTGCCATAAGAATATCTTAATAGATGATATGTTTGTAATTTTTAAAAATTTTACTAAATATATATTTACTTATAAAAAATTTAACAAAGTAAGATTGAAATAATATTTAAGTAACAAAAAACCCGAAAATCCGAAAAACCCGACAAAACCGAACCAATCCAAACCAATATAGTTGGTTTGGTTTGATTTTGATAAAAATCGAACCAATCCGGTCCATGTGCACCCCTAATCTAAACTATGAAATTCAGTACATCATACATCTAACCATTTAAGTGGAATTGATGAATGGACCATGCAATGTCTAGATTTCACATATGGTTAATATGTCTTTTGAAAAATAAAAAATATAAAGGAGTTTTTGGCAATTACATAGGAAACAATAAACATACCAGTATCACTATATAAAAGTAATGTGAATATTATTGCTACTATGAAATCTATTTATTTATATCTATATCTATCTATATCTATATTATTATAAAAGCACGAATAAAATGTCAAGTGACCAAAATAATCTTAAAAATAAATTTTATATTAGATAAAATAGTTATTTTACTATTTTTCTAATATTTAGGATTTTGAAATCAATTAAAATTACGTTTATAAGTCTTTCCTTATTTGACTAATAATATTCCTTATGTTTTTTGTCAGTTACATTCTATTCTACGTTGAATAAAACTATACTATAAACTTAATATCATAAACTTTTGCTTTCTCCCGAAACTATATAGAAACAATAAATATTTATTGTCTGAAGTCCTCTCATCCAATGAAACTGCACTAAAACTACCCTAATTATAGTTAACAAATTCTTGAGTCAACAAACGATAAAATACCCTTCAATAGCTGTATTTTTTCTTCAAAAGATAATTCCGTGTTGGAAAATTAATTATTTTTTGCTACAATATATGCTAGATAAAATTATAATCACCATTAATAATTTAAAATTTAGATGAACTGATAGTTATTCTAACATATGTTATGTCACGACCCAAAATTCACCTAGTCGTGATGGCACCTAACCCAACCCGTCATGTAAGCCAATTAACAACTATCCAAATTAATTAATATTTAACTAACTTTAATACACTCCCCAAGAACTGGTAGTACAAATCATGAGCTTCTAAGATTATAATTTACAAAACTGGTATGAAATAAATACATCATCTGTTCGAAGTGTACATAAACAGATTCTTATAAATCTAAGGCTACCGTGAACAAGAGGCAGCTATGACCAGAACACAGGTACATCTTCAAATCCAGCTCCCGTCGATCGCAGCAACATCAACATTCAATATTTACATGCAAGGTACAGAAGTGTAGTATGAGTACAACCGATCACATGTACTCAATAAGTAACAAACCTAACCTTAGGTTGAAAGTAGTGACGAGCTGGAACACAAGTCGGGGTCCAACACCAATAGCCAACAACAGTTCATAATAACATAATGGAAGTAATAAAAGAAGTAGCTCAGAGATAAAATGCTCAACTCGTTCACAGTTCCAGAAAAATAGGTCTACTTTTCAAGTATATCAGCGAAAACCCAAATCTTTTACCGATATCACCAAAATATTAGTACGTTTTGTAAAACTGTGATTTTTCCCAAAAACTTTTCAACAACAGATAGGATGTTTTATTTTCAAATGGCATGAGAAAAATACATCTCTATGCCTACATGTCAATGAGTATGTGAAGTCATGAAAGACGCAATATCGTACATCATGAGAAAAAATATATCTCTATGCTTGTATGTCAAGTGTGCATGTCAATGCGATGCAACTCAGTAATAAAACCATATGCATACTCTCAAAGTATCATTTCACTCAGTCCTCCCAGACACTCAGTCCTTCCAGTCACTCAGTCCTCGGCACTCACACTCAGTAGGTACCCGCGCTCACTGAGGGTGTGTACAGACTCCGAAAGGGCTCCTTCAGCCCAAGCGCTATAAATCGCACGGACAACTCACATGCTGCCCGGACAACTCACATACTATAGTATAAATATCTGGATCTGCACGGACAACTCACGTGCTGCACAGATAACTCACGTGTTGCACGGACAACTCACGTGCTATAATAAGCCAATCTAGCCTGTTGCGGCGTGCGGCCCGATCCCATAATAATAAAGTATATAAAGCCAATATGGCCTGCTGCGGCATGCAGCCCGATCCCATAATTATCATCACAATCAGGCCTTTGGCCTCACTCTGTTATCAATCTCTCCAGTCTCCCGGGCTCACAATGTCAAGAAACTAGCCCAAAATTATGATATGATGAATCAATAAATAGCAACAGAGAATAAAAGATGATATGAAATGAATAAACATGACTGAGTATGGAGTTACAATTTAAACAATTAAATCAACAACAGAAATGACCTCAGTGGGTCTCAACAAAATAGGCATGTCGTCTAGACATGGTTTCTAATATGGATCGCAGCTCAATAGCTCAAGTACGTAGAGATTTCATGGTTACACATAAGTTCAGGTAACTACACAGTACCACAGAAATAACGGAGTCACTGTTCACATGGTGCACGCCCACACGCCCGTCATCTAGCATGTGTGTCACCTCAACACCAAACACATAACACGTATAATGAGGGTCCATACCCTCAGCTCCAACATTAGAAGAGTTACTTACCTCGAACAAGCCAAAACCAATACCGAGCAAGATGTACAATACTCCAAAATTTTCATTCCGCGTGTATCAACCTCCATACACCTTCCTATCCCCTGAATTCAAGCCAAACGACGCTTATCTATTCAAACATCGTGCAAATTAATCACAATTTACTCTAATGCTTACAATTTAATTATTTACAAAAATTCCCAACTCCACTCGAAAAATTGACAGTGGGTCCCACGTCTCGGAATCCAATGAAACTCATAAAATACGAACACTCATTCCAATACGAGTCCAACCATATAAAAATTATCAAATTCCGACATCGGATTGACCTTCAAATCTTTATTTTACATTTTTGGAAGATTTTATAAAAATCTGATTTTTCTTCCATAAATTCATGGATTCATGATGTAAATGAATATGGAATCATGAAATATAATCAACATAGGATAAGGAACACTTATCCCAATGTTTACCCATGAAAATCGCCCAAAAATCGCCTAAACCGAGCTCCCAACTCTATTTTTGTCAAAAATGGCAGAAAACCCCCGTTTATAGAGCCCCAGCTGTTTCGGGCACCACAGGTAGCGTGGGGGCACTTCCTGTGGCTCAGTTTCCAGTATCCCAAAAATTCCCAGTGCCAGGGCTAGCGCCCCACGCTACCCTAGGCGCTGGCGGCGACGGAATATTGTTCCCGACACGGAAATGGGCATAACTCTCTCATACAATGTCTGAATTCGACGATTCTTTTTGCAATGGCTCCGTAATTTCAATACGGATCTAATGCTTTAATTAAAACTAAATTTGGAGCTCATTTTCTTAATGTGGTATTACGTATTCTTGAAGAATCGATGTCGATACATTCTAGGTTCGATGCCGAAACATAGCAAATCAAGTCCGATTGACCTCAAATTTTGCACGCAAGTCATAAATGACATAACGGACCTATTCCAAATTACCAAAATTAGTTTCTGACCCCGATATCAAAAGGTCAACTTCCCCGTCAAACTTCCAACTTAAATTTTCTATTTTCGCCATTTCAAGCCAAATTTAACTACGGACTTCCAAATAATTATCCGGATACACTCCTAAGTCCAAAATTACCATACAGAGCTATTGGAACCATCAAAACTCCATTACAGAGCCGTTTGCACAAAAGTCAAACTCCGTTCAACCATTTTTCATTTATGCTTCCAACATGAAATTCATTCTTCCGAACTAATCCCGAAATACCTGAAAATCAAAACCGATAATTCACACACATCATAATACATCATATGAAGTTATTCAAGACTTCAAATAGATTAAAGGAGAGTAATTACTCTAAATGACAAGTCGGGTCGTTGCATTCTCCCCCACTTAAACATACGTTCATCCTCAAACGTGCCAAGAATTGTTTCCAAGCCATCAAATCACTATTCCACCTTACTACGCACATATCCGGGGGTGATCCCACGTCACCCTATACCATATATGTCTGACAACACCACATAACTGAAAATAACTAATTTAGCCTTAGCCCATTAACCTTGGAATTCAATTTTCAACATCTAAACATTTCGTTTCAAGGCCTGAATCTCACATCTACACATTGTATGAGTCTTAATAAGCTGTATTAGGCCTTAGCCATAGCTCTAGATATAATCACATGATATACCACACAACTCGCATACTCACAATAATTTATAATCACTGTAGCTGCTTAAAACAAACCCGATACCGGTATTAAACCACATATCAAACGATAGCTCATTCCAAAACCTTTGTACACAGCCGATAATAAAAGAAACATGTGGAATATCATAACCCCTTATCATATCAACAAGTCATGGAGCTTTCTCGCTCCAACCAGAACCATAATCACTTTCTAAATTGACTTTCAATATTATCCTCCCAAATATACCGTAAACAAACCTGATAGTATCCATTCTAGGTCCAATAACCTTATATTATTAAACATAACAATCCCACAGACACGCCACATCAATATAACTCAAGCCACAATTGCGCAATCCGTGTACCTAAATATGGGAGATGTCTCAAGGAAGAGAACCGCATTGCAAGTTCAACAAGCACCACCACAACCGCAATGTTACAACCAACTCCTCAAATTTAGTGAAGAGCATAACTGTAGGTGCATGTGCACAATTGTAGAGGGAAGGAAAGTAATGAATCGAATAAATTATCATAGAAATAAAATTCTCATACACAACACAGATAACTCACGTGCCAATAATATGAATCACCTAGCATGGTCACAGGCCTCCAGTCCCAGCATATCATACAGGAGCAACTAAACAAGTACAAATGTATATGATAATGAAATAAGATTCCCATGCTCCTGGACTGGTATAAATAACACGCCATAGTATAAGCATGTGCAAAGTCTGCTATCACAACTCAAATCGGCAAGTTAACGCAGAAATAGTAACTACCCATTTTATTCAGGGAATTAGCCTCTTTGAAATCTCAAGTGTAACCCAGATAGTTCTCCACAAAGGTACGAATATGAGAAACGTTATTACTTTATGCTTAACAGGCAACTCTAGGTATATCATAGCCTAAGCATTCTTCCGAGTATGAATACTTACCTCGATTCTCGCATATGGGCTCAAACCTCACATATATACGCACTCATAGCGCGTAGCTGTCACAAACAATTAACGCAACTAGTGCCTCCATTGAGTTTAAATAAAATACTCACCTCAAACAGGCTGCAACCCTTAAACATTATGCTTCTGAGAACTCCCCGTCTCCAAATTCATAGAACATATGAATCACCGTAACTGGTCCCAACTCCAGCACTCGAATGACTAACACATCTTTCATGCACAATCATCCCACAAAGAATTCTTCCAAATATTTTTCGTGCCACATAGCAATAATTAGAATATCAACAGTCTATCCACCAGGTGAGTACCGCAATACCGATGAACATCCATAAGTCAAAACACTATGTGCCTTCTGAAATGCGCACCTTTCTCAGAGATTACCGAGCAGTTACAACATTCATCTAATTATCTGAAATTGACCATTATGTCCAAACTTCGTGACCTTCCCTTTAAGACCGAACTGCCACCTTGTACATATAAATCTTAATCCCACACAACACACCATATCTATCATGCCATCATGTGACAAGCACAAGAATATCATTATGAAAGCTGAGTCACCAGCAAATTACATACCCGGTTAGTTAGAAACATTTCTCTTGCTTCCTTCCAAGAGAAAATCATAATACACAACATGTTCTTCACACCGGTAGAAAATATTCGATTATAACCATGGTAGAAACCATCAAAAATACTTTGAAATCCATTTGCACATAACCAAGCTATTAGAACTGAATTCCTCTAACTCGACCAAGCCACGCAGGTTACCAAACCTAAGAATATTGCCACAGGTCTCGACACCATCCAACTTAAATCTCAGATTCTTGCCATATACAAATCTGCCAAAAATTCTCAGTTGCTATATATTAATCTTGAATCCATTAGAACTTACTCGAGAGTCATCCACTCTCCGCAAATCTCAATTTCACCGCCCAAACGGGTCGAACTGCCTATGCTCAATTAGCACAACAACACCCCAAAGAAGTAACCATGTCTTAATGCAACCGAGCAAATTCATACAGCGTGCACACTACATCCGTCACGAATAACAATTCAACGCATGCCATGATTTTCATATACTCATAAAGTGTAATGTAACCCGTATTCAGAAATTTCCTTGCTCGGGTCATCCCTGATCTCAACCTCTGCAGTCATAACTGATCCACAAATATGCCTCAGACTAAGCCAATACAACACATAATTGTGCAATCAAATCGTAGATAGCAGACTTCCCCACTTGGCTCAAATCCATATAACAAAACATTCCATAACTCACAATATCCATACTCTATTACTGCCATAATACCGTAGTCAGTCCAACGAAAATTCTTCTCAAGCTCAAGCCACACTAACCATAAAATACCTCAATCATCCGCTAAGCTCGCATTTATTCTCTTGACAGTCAAGTCAACTTTCTCAACCAGATTCAAATTCAGATTTAAACACATACACCCCGCTGGTAGAAAAGAAACTCTCCAATCAACATTATAAGAAACACACCTACTTAGCCTCAAATTGGCATCTTGTTATACCCTTTCGCATCCACAATTACTACGCAATCACTTAATCTTCTTGAGTCCAAACTCATTAACAAAACATGAAAATTTAATTCTCCCCACAATTAAACTGCACGACATATCCTTCGACACACTCACAATTCGAGACTATACGTCACATCAAGCGAAAATCAAGCACCAAATGGCCCTCTTTACATTCCAAGGAAACACTTCTCGACATATTCGATCCATCTTAACACATCCCGCAGTCACATCATGCTCATCATATAGCTATTCAACCGCTCATCGAGCCACAAATTTCACACATAGGGACACTAACAGACATATGAGTCCAAATGTACAAGTTCACACAACTAAAGCTACCGAGCTTAAGCTGTGGTCTAAACCTGGCCTTAAGTCCTCCAGACTCGCCCATCACCAAAACACAGAATACACATCTCAAAACCTCGTTCAATGAATCATAAGCCGGCGGTGCACATCTGATACACATCTCAAAACCTCGTTCATGGAATTACAAGCCAGCGGTGAACATCTGATACAGAGTGCTCACATGCGCACACGAATGCGTGGAAGGAATTCAAAGAGTTATGTTTCAAGCCGAATCAATTCCGCATGATAAGGAAAGAAAGATGGAAAATTATCCTAAATGCCTTGTAGCCTCTCGAAGATAAGTATGGACGTCATCATACCGATCGCAAGACTCTGCTAGACACTTGTTCATGACTTGTAGAACCTATGAATCTAGAGCTCTGATACCAACTTGTCACGACCCAAAACACACCTAGTCGTGATGGCACCTAACCCAACCCGTTAGGTAAGCCAATTAACAACTATCCAATTCAATTAATATTTAACCGACTTTAATACACTCTCCAAGAACTGGTAGTACAAATCATGAGCTTCTAAGATTATAATTTACAAAACTGGTATGAAATAAATACATCATCAGTTCGAAGTGTACATAAACAGATTCTTATAAATCTAAGGCTACCATGAACAAGAGGCAGCTATGACTGGAACACAGGTACATCTTTAAATCTAGCTCCCGTCGATCGCAGCAACATCAACATCCAATATCTACATGCAAGGTGCAGAAGTGTAGTATGAGTACAACCGACCACATGTACTCAATAAGTAACAAACCTAACCTTAGGTTGAAAGTAGTGACGAGCTGGAACACAAGTCGGGGTCCAACACCAATAGCCAACAACCGTTCATAACAACATAATGGAAGTAATAAAAGAAGTAGCTCAGAGATAAAATGCTCAGCTCGTTCACAGTTCCAGAAAAATAGGCCTTCTTTTCAAGTATATCAGCAAAAACCCAAATCTTTTACCGTAATCACCAAAATATGAGTAGGTTTTGTAAAACTGTGATTTTTTCCAAAACCTTTTCAACAACAGATACGATTTTTCATTTTCAAATGGCATGAGAAAAATACATCTCTATGCCTACATGTCAATGAGTATGTGAAGTCATGAAAGACGCAATATCGTACATCATGAGGAAAAATATATCTCTATGCTTGTATGTCAAGTGTGCATGTCAATGCGATACAACTCAGTAATAAAATCATATGCATACTCTCAGAGTATCATTTCACTTAGTCCTCCCAAACACTCAGTCCTTCCAGTCACTCAGTCCTCGGCACTCGCACTCAGTAGGAACCTGCGCTCACTGGGGGTGTGTACAGACTCCGGAGGGGCTCCTTCATCTCAAGCGGTATATATCGCACAGACAACTCACGTGCTGCACGGACAACTCACGTGCTATAGTATAAATATTTGGATCCGCACTGACAACTCACGTGCTGCATGGATAACTCACATGCTATAATAAGCCAATCTGGCCTGCTGCGGCGTGCAGCCCGATCCCATAATAATAAAGTATATAAAGCCAATATGATCTGCTGCGGCGTACAACCCGATCCCATAATTATCCTCACAATCAGGCCCTCGGACTCACTCAGTCATCAATCTCTCCAGTCTCTCGGGCTCACAATGTCGTGAAACTAGCCCAAAATTATGATATGATGAATCAATAAATAACAATAGAGACTGAGAGATGACATGAAATGAATAAACATGACTGAGTATGGAGTTACAATTTAAACAAATAAATCGACAACAGAAATGACCTCAGTGGGTCTAAACATAATAGGCATATCGTCTAGACATTGTTTCTAATATGGATCGCAGCTCAATAGCTCTAGTACGTAGAGATTTCATGGTTACACATAAGTTCAGGTAACTACACAGTACCACAAAAATAACGGAGTCACTGTTCATACGGTGCACGCCCACACGCCCGTCACCTAGCATGTGTGTCACCTCAACACCAAACATATAACACGTATAATGAGGGTCCATACCCTCAGCTCCAAGATTAGAAGAGTTACTTACCTCGAACAAGCCGAGCAAGATGTATAATACTCCGAAAATTTTATTCCGCGCGTATCAACCTCCATACGACTTCCTAACTCCTCAATTCAAGCCAAACGACTCGTATCTATTCAAACAACGTGCAAATTAATCACAATTTACTCTAATGCTTACAATTTAATTATTTACAAAAATTTCCAACTCCGCTCGAAAAATCGACAGTGGGGCCCAATTTTCGAAATCCGAAAAAACTCATAAAATCCGAACACCCGTTCCAATACGAGTCCAACCATATAAAAATTATCAAATTCCGACATCAGATTGACCTTAAAATCTTTATTTTACATTTTTGGAAGATTTTATAAAAATCTGATTTTTCTTTCATAAATTCATGGATTCATGATGTAAATGAATATGGAATCATGAAATATAATCAACATAGGATAAGGAACACTAACCCCAATTTTTATCCATAAAAATTGCCCAAAAATCGCCTAAACCGAATTCCCAACTCTATTTTTATCAATAATGGCAGAAAACCCCCGTTTATAGGGCCTCAGCTATTTCGGGCGCCACAGGTAGTGTGGAGCGCTTCCTGTGGTGCAGTTTCCAGTATCCCAAAAATTCCCAGCGCTAGGGCTAGCGTCCCATGCTACCCTAGGCGCTGGCGGCGACGAAAAATCATTTCCGACACGGAAATGGGCATAATTCTCTCATACGATGTCCGAATTCGACGATTCTTTTTGCTTTGTCTCCGTAATTTCAATACGGATCTAATACTTCAATCAAAATTGAATTTCAAACTCATTTGCTTAATATGGTACCACGTATTCTTGAAGAATCGATGTCGAAACATTCTAGGTTTGATGCCGAAACATAGCAAATCAAGTCCGATTGACCTCAAATTTTGCACACAAGTCATAAATAACATAACGGACCTATTCCAAATTTTTAAAATCAGATTCCGACCCCGATATCAAAAGGTCAACTCCCCCGTCAAACTTCCAACTTAAATTTCCTATTTTCTCCATTTCAAGCCAAATTTAATTACGGACTTCCAAATAATTATCCGGACACACTCCTAAGTTCAAAATTACCATACGGAGCTATTGGAATCATCAAAACTCCATTCCAGAGCCGTTTGTACAAAAGTCAAACTCCGGTCAACCCTTTTTCATTTAAGCTTCAAACATGAAATTCATTCTTCCGAACTAATCCCGAAATATCTGGAAATCAAAACCGACGATTCACACACGTCATAATACATCATATGAACCTATTCAAGACTTCAAATAGTAGAAAGGAGAGTAATTACTCAAAACGATAAGTCGGGTTGTTACATGTTATAAATTTTAAAAAAATAAGACCAATTTCCTTCTAATAGGAAGTTTCTTTTGAAGTTAAAGATTGCCCAGGAAATCTACTTCTTCGGAAGGAAAAAATCCTTAATCTTATTTTGAAATGATTTTTTAAAATTTTTGCAATCAAAAAGTTTGATAAAGTATTTTTAATACAATAACAGTAATAACTATGCCTCGATTCAAAATAAAAATTAACTAAGCAACTTTAAATTATATATTAATTATATACAATTAGCTAAATAAATATTTTCAACCATAAAAGTAACCTTTTTCAAAATATTTAACAGGCATTAAAACTTTGTGGACCAAACAACTTTAAGTTATATAGCGATTATATACAATCAGCTAAATAAATATTTTCAACCAAAGAAGTAATAGTTTTCACAATATTTTTGCAAGTTATACATAGTTAAATTATTCCTTTAATCTTGGTAATAGTACTTGGAAACTGAAAGTCCTAGACCGAGTAATAGAGGAAAATGAGAATATATGTCAAAATTTGCTTCATTAATAAGAAGTGAAAGAGAACAAATAATAATTACAAGTAATAACTGATATTCAAAAAGAAGTTTAAGGCTTTGGGGATTTATCGGAAACATAGGCATCACAACTACTTCCAAGCTAAGGGCTATTGTTTTAAAACTACTATTCGTATTGAATAAAAATGTACTAATATTTAAGATTTTGCTTAATTTTAGAACTTTAAATCCAACCAAAATTGTTATTTGACTATAGTAGTAACATTAAAGTCCTAAAACTAAAAATATCGAACTTTCTCCTAAGCCACGTGGCAATTCCACAACGTGGCAATATTGTGAGAAAAGGAATTTAGAGCTAAACCTCAATCGGGTTAGACTAATTCTTTTTACTTTTTCTCTTTCAAAACTGTATTACAAAAAGTCAACTCTGATATTGCTGGATTATTCTTTGTAGATAGATAGGATAAATCGAAAGAATATTCTTATATTGTACATAACTTGAAATATCGAGAGGCATGATAATGTTACGTATAACAACAAGTGATATATATAGCAATAACGAATTTATCAAGCGGGCATATGGTTCACTCTAAATTTGACATATCTCTTTAAATAATCGAGACCACCATCATAAAAAAATCAAAGTATAGTGAAGATATACTATATCGCTAGAAAAGAAAAATTAATTTGGAATAAACCACTTATATGGAGAAGCATCATACCATCGACACCGGCGGCATGAGCTTTAAAATATAATGGACGTCGAGGAATTATTGGGCAAAACAATAATTTTTTAAGATAATTTATGTCAAGTACTATCAGTAGTTCCAAATCAATAAATACATAAATTGTAAATGCAACATGGTAACTTCATATTTACGGCATCAAATTAAAAAGATTAGGCTAATAAAAAAATATAAGAGTATGAATGAATCTGATATCCGGTGATATTTTGTTTCTTGTCAAAACAAAGAAGAGCATACAATTAAAAATAATTGGTTCTTCTCCCAAACCAATTGAATATCAAGCCCAATGGTGATAGCAGTATTGAAGATTGCTTAATAAGAAAAATATTTTTATCATTAAATAAAAATATAAATTATGAAAAATACATGACAAAAACAACTATCTTAGCTTAGGAGAAATAAACATGCTTCGAACTAGATGTTGATGGCCAAGTTCCCTAGTGAGAACAGAGCATTTATTTATTTTGATTTCACACAAGATAATACCAATAACTATTACCAGGAAAAATATTTAAAATACTTAGCACCAAATGATTTTCACCATACAGGTTCATTGTCTAATTTAATTATCTATCTATCTATCTCAAATTATATATCTCTCTCTTTCACTTGGTAACTATCTCTCAAATTATATAGTTTCGAATTCAAGTATTATGTTAATATATAATAACAGTTGCATTTTTCACATCAATTGTATTACAACAAATATTTTTGCTTTATACAATTTTTTTATAAATGTAATTTATTATTCTTTCATTCAAAATTGGCTAAATATTTACATGCAACGCACGTATGTAGAAATTAGATTGCAGAGCAATCCGTATGTTGTACTTTCAAGAGGGATATCAAGATCGACAACAATAATTCTAGTTAAGGCAGAGCAACCAAATAATTAGGAGGAAACATACACAGAAAAAAATATCGTAACAAAGAAGTGTTCGATAATATACCATCACATTAAATACGCTCCTTGTTATGATCATAAAGAGAAGACCGAGAGACCACACAAGCCAATACTCGACTCGGCTCAGAAATATCCAATCTCACAAACTGGCTGGCCAAGGCCTACATCCAACGCCATGGGCCTCTCTGCTGCTGGTAGATATGCTAAACTCCTGAAACTCTCCGTCCGGCGACTCAACGCATCAGCCACCACATTGGCCTTCCCCGGGTGGTACATAATGGTGATATCATAGTCCTTAAGTAGTTCCAACTACCTCCTCTAACGCAAATTAAGATCATTCTGCTTGAACAGATGTTGAAACTCCGGTGATCGGTGTAAATCTCACAAGGAATACCGTACAAATAATGCCGCAAAATTTTCAAGGCATGAACAATAGCTGCTAACTCAAGGTCATGGATAGGATAGTTCTTTTCATGTACCTTTAGTTGTCTGGATGCGTAGGCAATCACCCTACTGTTCTGCATCAACACCGTGCCGAGCCCAATCTGCGATGCATCACAATATACAGTATAAGACCCCGAACCTATAGGCAATACCAATACTGGGTTGTAGTCAAAGCTATCTTGAGCTTCTGAAAGCTGTCCTCACATTCCTCTGTCCACCTGAACGGAGCACCCTTTTGGGTCAGCCTGGTCATAGGTGCTGCAATAGATGAGAATACCTCTACAAAGCGGCGGTAATACCCCGCCAGACCAAGAAAACTCCGGATCTCTGTAGCTGAGGACGGTCTGGGCCAACTCTGCACTGCTTCAATAATCTTCGGATCCACCTGGATCCCATCACTCGATACTATATGACCAAAGAATGCCACTGAGTCTAGCCAAAACTCACACTTTGAAAATTTTGCATATAATTTCTTTTCTCTCAAAGTCTAAAGCGCAATCCTCAGGTGTTGCTCATGATCCTCCCGACTCCGGGAGTATACCAGAATGTCATCAATAAACACAATGACGAATGAGTCAAGATAAGGCTGGAACACACTGTGCATCAAGTGCATAAAAGTTGTTGGGGCATTGGTCATCCCAAAAGACATAACAAGAAACTCATAGTGACCATATCTGGTCCTGAAAGCAATCTTCGGGATATCTGGCTCCCGAATCTTCAGCTAATGAAATCCTAAACGTAAGTCAATCTTTGAAAATACTATGGCACCCTGTAACTGATCAAATAAGTCATTAATACGAGGCAATGGATACCTGTTCTTCACTGTGACTTTGTTCAACTTGCGGTAATCAATACACATCCGCATAGAACCATCCTTCTTCTTGACAGATAAGACAGGAGCACCCCAAGGTGACACACTGGGCCGAATGAAGCCCTTATGAAGCAACTCCTATAACTGCTCCTTCAACTCCTTCAACTCAGGATAAGCCATACGATATGGAGGAATAGAGATAGGCTGAGTGCCCGGCAACAAATCAATGCCGAAATTAATATCTTTATCGGGTGGCATGCCCGAAAGATAAGTTGGAAACACATCTGGAAATTACCTCACTACTGGAATTGACTCAAATGTAGGGGTATCAATACTGACATCTCTCACATAAGCTAGATACGTGTCACGCCCCTTCTCAACAATTTGTTGAGCTTTAAGAAATGAAATAACTCTGCTGGGAGTATACTCTAAGGTACCTCTCCACTCTAATCACGGTAAACCTGGCATAGCCAGCGTCACGGTCTTAGCGTGACAATCATGAATAGCATAATGGGGCAACAACCAGTCCATGCCCAAAATAATATCAAAATCCACCATGCTGAGCAATAATAAATTGGCTTTGGTCTCAAAACCACTAAGAGTAATCAAACATGACCGATACACGCAGTCCACAACAAGAGAATCTCCCACAGGAGTAGACATATAAATAGGGGAACTCAAACAATCCCGAGATACACCCAAATACGGGGCAAAATAAGAGGACACATAAGAATATCTAGAGCATGGGTCAAATAATACCGATGTATCTCTATGACAGACTAGGACAATACCTGTAATGATAGAATCAGAAGCAACTGCCTCTGTACGAGCAGAAAGGGCATAATATTTGGCCTGTCCTCCCCCTCTAGGGCGATCTCTACCTCCCCGACCTCCACCCCGGGCTGGCTGAGCAGGTGGGGTGGCAGTTGGTGCTGTAATCATAGCCTGAGGACCCGGTGGAGCACGTTGTGACTGAGAAGTCTGTGGAGGTGCACCCCTCCTAAATCTGGGGCAATCCCTCACCATATGACGAGTGTCGCCACACTCAAAACAAGCTCTGGGAGGGCGTGGCTGCTGTGGCTGGCTCGGGCCAGATCTGCTGGACTGGCCGCTAGGAACACCTCGTGTAGGAGGCACACTAGATACTGGCGGTGCATAATAAGGCTCCTGGGGCTTAGAAGGAGCTGAAACACCACTGATGGCTAGAAGAGCTGAATAAACGAGGTGACTCACATAACCCCCCTACCATGGCGAGCTGCTGGGACACGAGCTCCAGAATAATAACCAGTCTCTCAAGACCTCTTGGCCTCCCTCTCCTCTCTATCCCGGGAAAGAATTCCCTCCAATCTCCTTGCAATACTCACAACCTGCTGTCAAGAAATATCCATCTCCAACTCCCTGGCCATACTAATCTGGATGTTGGGGTGGAGTCCCTCAATAAATCTTTGAACCCTCTCTCGGACTGTGGCAACTAAGGCCGGTGCATGTCGGGCCAAATCACTGAAACGGACTACATACTCTGACACAGTCATAGCACCCTGGCGCAGCTGCTCAAACTTCACGCGCCATGAGTCTCTAAGGCTTTGAGGGACATACTCTCTCAAAAACATGTCTAAGGCTTTGAGGGACATACTCTCGGCCGGACTGCTCAACTCATAATCACACCACCACTGATAGGCTGCTCCCCTAAGCTCGAATGTAGTAAAAGAAACCCCACTCGTCTCCGCTATGCCCATAGTACGGAGAATACGATGAAACTCCTTCAGAAAACCCTGAGCATCATTTGTAGCCAATCCGCTGAAGGTAGGTGGGTGGTACTTCTTATACCTCTCAAGTCTGAGCTGCTCCACCTCAGAAGCTGCTGCCCTAACTCCGGGCCGAGCTGGATCTACCGGCTGCATTGGTACAATCTCTGGAACCTGGTCGACCTGAACCCGCTGCTCTAGAGTACCGGCAACGGGAGTCTGTGCTCCTCCCCCGGCCTGAGATATGGCAGGAGCAAGTGCAATCAATCCAGCCTGAGCTAATGTACTGAACATGCTTAGAAACTGGGCTTGAGTCTCCTGGAGGGCTGGTGCGGAAATAGGTACCTCAGGTGTCTGCCCTCAAGCTGGAGATACTGGGGGCTCCTCTGTAGCTGGTCGTGCGGGTGTTCTAGCTGCACCACGTGGACGTCCTCGGCCTCTACCTCGGCCCCGAACTCTTGTGGCTCTAGCAGAGGGTGTGGGTGCCTTTTCATCAGATCCTCTTGTATGTGTCCTCACCATCTATGAGAGAATAGAATATAGAAGTTAAGAATTTTTGACGTCAACAATTTTCGCACGACAAGGAATCAAAGTAGTGAAATTTTCCTAACAGTTCCATAGCCTCCCAAAGATAAGTACAGACGTCTCCATACCAATCCGTGAGACTCTAATAAATCGGCTTGTGACTCACGACACCTATGAACCTAGAGCTCTGATACCAATTTGTTACGACCCAAATTTTTCCTCCGTATGACGTCGTGACGGCACCTAGTCTCTACAACTAGGTAAGCCTAACATTTGCGGAATAATGAAATAAAAACATAAATTTAACAACTAACTGTTCAAAAATACACAACAATCCAAAAACCTGGAACATCGTGAATCACAAACTACATAAGGAAAAATCCAGTGTCTCTATACATTAGAGTCTAACAAAGGAAAAATACAGAAGATATTGGACATGAGAAAGAGTAGAAGGGGACTCCGACGTCTGCGAACGTGGCAGATATACCTTGAAGTCTCCAAAGCTGTCCCGACTCATGGATAGTGTGGCTAATAAGGAGTACCTGGATCTGCACACGAAAAAATATGCAAAGAGTAGCATGAGTACACCACAATCGGTACCTAGTAAGTGCCAAACCTAACCTCCGTCGAGTAGTGACGAGGTCGGGTCAGAGCCCTACTGGTAAATATATAATAAAACAGATAGAGTGTAATACCGCAGCAAAATAAAGGCTGCAATTTAACAAGAATAAAATCATAGAAGGTAACAGCTCAGTACACAGATACACAACAGGGGGATCTCCGGAGATACTGCCTCGTAGTCCCAAACGTAAATGTGCAGTACAGAGGGATCTCTCAGAATACCGTTTCGTAGTCTCAAAGTAAATATGCAGTATATGAGGATCTCCCGGAATACCGTTCCGTAGTCCCAAAGTAAATATGCAATACAGGAGGATCTCTCGGAATACCGTTTTGTAGAACCAAAGTAAATATGCAGTACAAGAGGATCTTCCGGAATACCGTTCCGTAGCCCCAAGGTAAATATGCAATACAGGAGGATCTCCCGAAATACTATTCTTTAGTCCCAAAGTAAATATGCAGTACAAGGGGATCTCCCGGAATATCGTTCCGTAGTCCCAAAGTAAATATGCAGCGAAAATAATAGAATTCAATAGTTACGACACGAAATTCTACAGTTCAACCTAAGTACTAGTTAAGGAAAGACAGGTAAATTCAGTAAACATGATGCACGTAGTTCAAGTAAACAGTTAAGGCAAGTAGGCATGCTATTCTAATCTAGCAGGATACTACACATGCTGATAAAACTCAAATAAGAAAGAAATCAAGTTATTACATAGTAAATAAATCGGGGATTTACACAATTTGCCCGTGTACGCACTCGTCACCTCACGTACATGACGCTCATATATCAAAAATAGTACAAATCCTATGGGGAGTTCCCCCACACAAGGTTAGGCAATCCACTTATCTCGAACCAAGCTCAATCAATCAGTAAGAATGCCTTTCCCATGAATATCCGGCTCTGAATGACCCAAATCTAGCCAAAAGCAATTACATATCATAAATATAACCATAATAGACGTATCTAATTAATTATATCAATATTTTAACAAATATTCTAAAATTTGCCCTAAAAGGTCGACCGGGCCCACGTCTCGAAATCGGGAAAAATCACAAAATTCAAAAGCCCATTAACTCACGAGTGTAACCATATCAAATTTACTAAAATCTGACAACAAATGGTCCTTCAAATCCCCAAATCAAACTTTCCAAATCTCTAGTCTCAAACTCCCAAATTCCACCTTAAATACACACTAACTAGGTGAAAAAATAAATGGGGAAGCAAGATTATTGCTCAAAATAAGCACAGGGGACTTACCTCAAGAAATCTCTCGAAAATGCTCTCAAAGATCGCCCTAAACCGAGTTTGCAAAGTCCAAAATGACAAAAATCGCGAAGCCCTTCGGTTTTAAGCACTGCCCAGGCATTTTTGCACCTGCGGACCCTGGGCTCATACCTGCGGGTGCGTTTGTACGAAAAATGACCTCTTTTGCACAAATCACCTGCCCCCTCTGCCCTCCGCACCTGCCATGAAAGGGCCGCACCTGCGCGTGCGCGCCTGCGGAAATCCTATTCG